>NC_073262.2:116381287-116684318 GCF_029289425.2 Pan paniscus | reverse complement strand
GAACCCATAATATCCCCATGTGTGAAGGCTGGGGGCACATATAATGAAAATATGGCAAAAAAAAATAACCTTAATGGGTATAAGTAACCTGAGGAATGGTGAGTGATCCAAAATTCTTTAAGTGATAGTTCCCAATAAATTATTACTAGAACTGATGAAGAACTCAAAGAAAACATTAACATAAAATGAATGAGGACCATCAAAGGGATATAGTCAGAAAATCTATAATGATTGTGATTCATAAATTATAAAATAAAACACTGGAATTTAAAATAGAAAAAGCCAGGTATGGCTCAGACTTGTATTTGTAATAAGATCACATGGAAGAAATAACTTAGAACAAAGACCAAAAACCCCACAAGAATATGATAATCATAAGAAACAGATCCCAGAGATCTAACATGCCAACAGTATTTCAGAAGAAGAAAAGGGTAACAAATGGAGTTGAAATAACAAACAAATAATAATCCACTAACTGAAATAAAAAGACAACCATTCAGAAGTCTAAGGATGAAATTTTTTACAAAAATTCTTGATTTTATATATATATATACACACACACATATATACACACATATGTACATATATGTGTGTATATATGTGTGTGTGTGTGTATATATATATATATATATATATAGAGAGAGAGAGAGAGAGAGAGAGAGAGAGACAGAGTCTTGCTCTGTTACCCAGGCTGGAGTGCAGTGGCATGATCTCAGCTCACTGCAACCTCTGCCTCCTGGGTTCAAGAGATTCTCTTGCCTCAGCCTCCCGAGCAAGATATTTTAAAAGGTAAAACCATTGTACTGACTGGTCAGATTTTACATTTGCTACTGGAAGCAAGAAGACAGTGGAACACAAACTATTTAGAGAAAAGGACTGTGATCCCCATGTCCTGCAGCAAGTCAAGAATTCATTAACCTTTCAGCACCACTGTAGCAGTTTCCTGGGGTTCCCTTAACTTGTGTTATACATTTAATACCCTTCATCCACCTTTTGAATCTCAGAAGCTAATGGAAATTTCTGGTTTGTAATGCCTCTACCTCCCTTTCTCAATACAGTATTGTAATGAATATATTGTTTGTTTTCCTTCCTTTACTACATTTGGATATGGAGAGGTAGAGGAGATACATGCATATCTCATTTTATTGTACTTTGCTTTATTAAACTTCACAGATATTGTGCTTTTTACAAATTGGAGGTTTGTGGCAGCCCTGTGTAGACAGTGTCTATCAGCAATATTTTGCTGTCTGCATGTGCTCACTTTTTGTCTCTGTGTCACATTTTGGTAATTCTCACCGTATCTCAAACTTTTTCATTATTATTATATCTGTTATGATGGTCTATGATTAGTGACCTTTGATGTTACCATTGCAATTGTTTTGAAGCACCATGATCTGAATACATATAAGACAGCAAACATAATTAATAAATGCTGTATGTGTTCTGCTTGCTCCATGGAACAGCCACTCCCCCATCTCTCTTCCCTCTCCTTGGGACTTTCTATTCGCTGAGAGACAACAGCATTGAAATTAGGCCATTTAATAACACTACAATTGCCTCGAAGTGTTCAAGTTAAAAGGAAGAGTCACACATCTTTCACTTCAAATAAAAAGCTAGAAATGATTAAGCTGGAGGAGGAAGGCATGTACACTTACACAGGGTGAAAGCTAGGTGTCTTATGCTAAACAGCCAAGTTATGAATGCAATGGAAAAGTTCCTGAAGGAAATTAACAGTGCTGCTCCTGTGAACACACAAATGATAGTGACACAGCCTTATTGCTGTTATGGAGACAGTTTTGGTGGTCTGGATAGAAGATCAAACTAGCTACAACATTTTTTTTAAGCCAAAGCTTAATCCAGGTCAAGGCCTTAACTCTCTTCAGTTCTATGAAGGCTGAGAGAGGAAAAAAAAACCTTCAGAAGAAAAGTTGGAAACTAGCAGAAGTTGGTTCATGAAGTTTGAGGAAAGAAGCCATCTCCATAACATAAAGTGCAAGGTGAAGCAGCCAGTGCTGATGTAGAAGTTGCAGCAAGTTATCTAGAAGATCTAGCTAGCTAAGATAATTGATGAAGTTGGCCACACTAAAAAATAGATTTTCAGTACAGATGAAAAAGCCTTCTATTGGAAGAAGATGCCATATAGGACTTTCTTAGCTAGAGAGGAGAAGTCGATGTCTGGCTTCAAAGCTTCAGAGGACAGGCTGACTCTTGTTAGGGGCAAATGCAGTTGGTGACTTTAAGTTGAAGCCAATGCTCATTAACCATTCAAAAAATCCTAGGGCCTTTGAAAATTATGCTAAATATAGTCCATCTATGCTTAATGAATGGAACAATAAAGCCTAGATGATGGCACATCTCTTAGCAGCATGGTTTACTAAATATTCTAAGCCCACTGTTAAGACCTACTGCTCCAAAAAAAAGATGAATAATATTACTGTTCATTGACAATGAACCAGGTCACCCAGGAGCTCTGATAAAGATATTGGAGATTAATGTTGTTTTGATGCCTGATAACACAACATCCATCCTGCAGCCCATGGATCAAGAAGCAATTTTGACTTTTAAGTCTTATTATATGAGAAATACCTTTATAGGGTATAGCTGCCATAGCTAATAATTCCTCTGATGGATCTTGAAAAGGTAAAAAAAAAAAAAAAAAGTAAACTGAAAACCTTCTGGAAAGGAACATTCAAGATTCATGGGAGGGGATCGAAATATAAAGATTAACAGGAGTTTGGAAGGAATTTATTCCAACTTTCATGGATGTCTTTGAGAAGTTCAAAACTCCAGTGGAGGAATTAACTGCAAATGCGGTGAAAATAGAAGGAGAACCAGAAGTGAAGCCTGAGGATGTGACTAAATTGCTATAAGCTCATGATAAAATTTTAATGGATGAGAAGTTGCTTCTTATGGATGAGCAAAGAAAGTGGTCTCTGGAGATGGAATCTACTCCTGGGGAAGATGCTGTGAACATTGCTGAAATGACAACAAAGGATTTAGAACATTCCATACACTTAACTGATAAAGCAGTAGAAGGGTTTGAGAGGATTGACTCCAATTTTTAAAGAATTTCTACTGTGGGTAAAATGTTATCAAACAGCATCACATGCTACAGAGAAATCATTTATCAAAGAGTCAGTCTATGTGGCAAACTTTATTGTCTTATTTTTAAAAATTGCCACAGCCACCCCAGCCTTCCACAGTCATCAACCTGATCAGTCAGCAGTCATCAACATCAAGGCAAGACTGTCCACCAGTGAAAACACTACAACTTGCTGAAGGCTCAGTTGACTGTGAACATTTTTTTTTTTTTACCAATAAGTATTTTTAAATTAAGGAATGTTCATTTTTAAAAAAAATAATTTCATTGCACACTTAATAGACTACAGTATCATAACTTTTATATGGACAGAGAAACAAAAAAAATTGTGTGACTTGCTTTATTGTGGTAGTCTGGAACAGAAACTGCAGTATCTCCAAGGTATGCTTATAAATGACTGCTCTCGCTCTCTCTCTCTCTCTATGCGTGTGTGTGTGTGTGTGTGTGTGTGTGTGTGTATTTCTACTACATCTTGTGCAAAAAATTCAAGACATTTTGATTAACCAGCCTTGAATAAAGGATGCAGGATTATTTCCATTTTGTGTGTATGGACTTTACTGTCACGTTATTTCAGTTATTAGAAGACAAATTACACACATATAGTAAAGGGGGTATTAAGGGTCAAAGCTTCCTGTCTTTACTTGCCACTCTATATTCCATTTAATAACTGAAAATTACTAGACATAAGTATAGTAATTATCTGAACACCAACCAGGGATCATATCATTGAACTGATTACTTTAAATTACTGTTGACAGAATCCACTCCAACTAAACAAAGCAATAGTGCTTCACTTCATAGTAAAATTTTCCAATTTATTGATTTTTTTCTCTATTAAAACATGCCTTTCATAAATGATTGCATGGTTATTTCCCTTCAATTTCTCATTCACATGTTTTTAGAATTTTATGTAGTACAAAACAAGAAATGTGCTCCAATATAAGAGTGTATGGTTAGAAGTCATTTATTAAGTTGGTTTGTTTGTAAGCAAAAGATTTTTTTAAATGAAGGCAATATCTTGCTTTTGCTGGCAGCTACTGTTGGCACTCAGCCACCCATATCCTAATTTTGTAACTTTTATGCCTCTGTGCTAGGCAGATGTTTATCTAAATGATTTAAATCTCTGTCTCCTACATTTTAGACACATTTAGTATTAAGACATGCTCCCTCTGTAACAGCATAGATTAAAAGTTAATTAAGAAGAAGTTAAAGAAGGAGAAAAGTAATTACCTTTTCCATAGGCATGTGTTTCATTTTTGACAGGTTAAAATTGAGGAAGTGGAATAAAGGCTTGGAAAGTGGAAATATTTTTTAAAATCATTATTGTTTGCTTCTTTATATACTTAAAAGTGCCAAGTTAGTTAAGAAAAGTAGTCCATTTAGTAATGCAAGATGTGCTATTCGATAATGAAATCTTGCTCATTATTTTATAGGATTCATGTTTTTAAAGTTACATACTCAAATTATCTATCAAAAATGGAAATCATCAATATGTAGTTGGTAATTCTTACAGGATTTCAAGTAGAGTAGGGTATGAGAAGAGGAATTTGGTGAGTTTTTCCTGGATCTTTAAAAACAAACAAATCCTAGTTAAAAAATAAATGTAATGAAGTGATTTTACATATCTTATTTTATGCTACTGTGATTTAATGGGGTGAAATCCTGCTAAAAGCCTGCCAAATTTAAGTTTCCCTTATATGCTGTGTCACTCCTGCTGTGAATATCACTTTAACCTTTTAAAATCCCTAGAGATATTTTATACAGTGGTGGTGTTAGGGCAAAGGAATTAGTGTATGCATATTATGGATCTCAGCAAATCTCCAGATTAGGACAAATTATTTTCAGCTTTCCCCAATAGAATACTGCTAATTGTCATATATTTACATTAAATTCTTCATGATAATAAACACTGTAATTAAAACTGTAACATTGCTACCATTAAAAACCATTTTAATCACCTTAAATTTGCAACAAAAAATATATCTTTGGGCTGAAATGATATATGTAACTGTATAAGCAGAGAGGAACACAAATACATTTTGATTTAGAGATATGGATTCTCTGTAAGAAGTCAAAGGTTATTGTTCATTAAACCATGCTATGTTCAGCAAAAAATAATTATAGAAATATTATACTATATGCCTCAACTCTCATTCTCATTGAAGTTAATAATTTGGTGGATATTTTCTTCATTGGGGTCTGTTAGGCCTCAGAAATATATTGAATTTTGCAAAGGAAGTATTTTATTCTCACATATTCTCCTTTATACTCTTCACTGCTCTATAAAAAACAGTTTAAGAACTTCTGATAAGAAAAACTGGATAAATAAAAGCTTGAATTATGAATGCTCTCTGAGATTTTAATTGTTATTTTATATTTAGCCATAAGGAGATATAGGGTTTTAGAATTTTAAAACGGGGAAGTGAGTGCTGGGCACAGTGGCTCACACCTGTAATCCCAGCACTTTGGGAGGCCAAGGCAGGCGGATCACCTGAGGTCAGGAGTTCGAGACCAGCCTGGCCAACACGGCAAAACCCCGTCTATACTAAAGATACAAAAATTAGCCGGGCATGGTGGCAGGCACCTGTAATCCCAGCTACTTCAGAGGCTGAGGCAGGAGAATTGCTTGAACCCGGGAGGCGGAGGTTTCAGTGAGCCGAGATTGTGCCACTGCCCTCCAACAAAAGGGAGGCTCCGTACAGGGCAACAAGAGGGAGACTCCGTTTTTAAAAACAAGGGAGTGGGGGTGAGTGAGAAAGTTATTTCATTGTCCTATTATTAACCTTGAATTCTACTTAGCACATAAAACAAAACTAAAATATTCTTATCTATCATTAATGACATGTATTGGTAGAATCCAGAGTTTGCAAAGGACTTTTAAACTTCACTTAGGTATATATTGTAAAATAATGGAAAGAATATAAGCTTTGGCATGAATAGACAGATTCTCATCTAACCTTGTCACTTACTGGCTGTGTGAGTCTGGTCAAGCTACTTCTTTCTGCCTCTGTTTCATCACTTGTACTGTTGTGATCACTACATTGGTGAAGCTGTGTTAGCCTGGACTTTGACTCCTGATCATTTGTGTACAACATTGAAATTAGCATTGGAGTCTTTGGTGCTACCAAACCATTTTTCTAGGTATGAATTATCTGTTGAGTGAATTGGTTGTATTCCAGGGGTTTTTCTGGGGAAAGGTTTCTTTTGCTTTGTACTTCTCTGCCATACATAAAAAGCAGTGAGACTACACAGAAGTCCTCATACTTTTCTAGAGGCCTACTCCTGCTTCAAAGGGTCTGAGATATGGTAAGTACTAAGCACACAGTCATACCCATTCTCATCTACAACACGTCTTTGCTTTCAGGCCTTATTAAGCAAAGACAATCTTGGTTCTTAATTATAACTGAAGAATGTTTAATTTTCATTTTTCTTCGTTCTAGTTAAGAAGATTTAATATAGATTCCAAATTTCTCCTCTTATAAATTAAAACTAAACTGCATTTTTGCTCAAATGGAATTAAATGTGAAACTCAGGTTCAAATGGAATAGCTGTCATCCGTATTTTATGCAATATCCTTTCCATGCTCGAATTGTATGCCTTCCTTGTCTTTCTCCTCCAGGTGAAATAACCTCACTTCCCTTAGCTTTTGTCAACAGGTCTAATTTTCATGTCTTAAATCAATTTTTGGTCCCATGTGAACTCTACAGAACATTTGAGTTGTGGTCTCAAACAGAACAAAACCATTAAGGCCTACTCAAGTTGAATGTAGGCAGAAAAAATTCTGTCATTTCTAGAGAAGACATTTTCAGTTTTTGCCTTCTTGTCTTCCTCTAACGCACCTCAACCACATTGCTAGGAAATAAAGGATGTTTTATAGAAAGTAAGTTATGAAGTTTCCCTTTTTTCGTCCCTTTTAGTTAATATTCATTTTTTTGATGGAACTTTGCTGTAAGGAGCAAACAGAAGGGAAGTATGAGAAGAAAAATCAGTCTCACATTGAGATTGGGTATCAGCATATACAGGGGGAACCAAAGTGCAATTAAAATTGGCAGAGAAATTTTTCAGTTTAGTATTTTAAAAATAGCTTTTCTTGATTGAGTTTATATTATTATTCTTATAATATACGATATAAAGAGAAAAGATTTCTCCAAAACTATATCTGGGATATATAGACTGGACCTTGATTCCAGATAATTTAGCTGCAACACTGCAATCAACAGTGGAGTCTGTGGCTGGTGCAGGCAAGTCAGAGTTTTGCAGGTATGAATTATCTGGAAATGAATTGGTTGTGCCCCAGGGGCAAGGTGTCTCTTTCGTTTGTAACTCTGTGCTGCGCTCTGAGTTAAACCAGAAAACGTTGAAAGCTGTGTAACTGTGAACAAAGGTCAAAAGACTTCTAAGGGATTCACTTTTGCTACAAAGAAGGTCGCCTGATAGCTGAAGTAAAATTTGGGTCACCAAGCTCCTTGTCCAGTTAATTCAATTTACTTTAGGAAAAACTGCAATAGGTACTAGGTAGAGAACAATGACAACGTTTCTATTGTAAGAAGCTTTTTAAATTGGCTGCCCTTTTCTACTCCATGCAAAAATAGTCCTACCAATAAAAATGATGTCATAATAATTGAAAAAGTAAATAAAATCATTGTCCTACTTGACATGAATAGAGCTTATATAGCACATTCAAATGTTTGAGAATATGATACAAGTATTTTCTATTCAATATCTATTAATATGCAGTATTACAAATCACATAGGAAGAAAAAAGGGAAATCTATTTTTCATTAAATAAACAGAAATATGTAAAAGCCAAGTCTGCCTCTTGGGCAAAATTTATGAAGTACGTCTAATGATGTAGGATAAAAACCCTATAATATTGAGCTGCTTGCAACGTGACATCAGATTACCAAGGAAATGTTAGTAATGCAGATCAGCCTTTAAGGCTGATCATTGCAAAGGTGTCACCTGTCAGACCTGGAAGGCAGATTTCTCATGGGTATGTCAGTATTCTTGCTGACTCTGTTAAACTGCATCTATCTGAACTTCTCATTTGTGGCTCACCTACTCTAGGACCAAGAAAAGTTGTGTCTTGAGATTTTACACTATTGTAAGTATAACTAGAAAAGGCCTAATTAGAATGTGACAGACAGCAGGGGTAGTGCATAATTTAGAAAAGCAACATGAAAGTTAGCACTCTAAGAAAAAAGAAAATACAAACATTGAAGTGAATAAGATGGGGAGGAAAATAGCAAATCAAAAAGCAAATGAGATTAATACAACTTTGCTCTCCAAAGGCAATTATTCAAGTTCCCTAAATCTGGCCATTTCCTCATTCACAGGATTCTGCAAAGATTCCTCATGTGAAGCATTAGTAAAAGCTTTCCCTGGCAATTCCTTTTGGTCTTCTTATTTCTACCCTTAGTTTAATAAATGCCTTTTCTTTTTGAGATGTGATTCCTTTGCTATAAAGTATTTTTAGGAGAAAAGAAAACACCATGAGCTGAATAAAAGACTGGCATGTAAAACACTAGCATTAGCAGAATCATCTTGTACGTCATCCTTGAAAGGGTAACTTCTGGGTGTAGGCCACAGGAGAGGTAATACTAAATTGCCAGAAATATTCTTAGAGCTTAATTAAAACATAACAAACCATTATGTCATCAATATTAAAGGTCAAGACACTGCTATGATTGTATGTTTCAAAAAATACAGTCATAACTAGTCTTCAGGGAAACAAGCAACCCCACGTTCCTGGCAGAGCTCATCCTTCTGCATTCTGAGTCTACTCAATGATAATGTTGGAGAGTAAAACATGTGCAAGAGTGTTCTACCAGGGACTGTCATGGTTTGGCTCACACCCTATAATCTCTTTTGCAGGTTGATCTTTTTTTTCAAAGCTGAAATGATTTTGGTAGGAAAATAATTTAGTCTGATAACTCAGGAGAAGAAATAGTATGGTGACAGAGAGGGAGAAAAAGAAGATGGGAGGATGGGGAACCTATGGACACAAAGGGCTGACTGTATATAGATCTGGAATTTTGATTTTTGTTGCAATGATAATGAGGCAACCATATGGGCTTTTTAAAATACATAATACTTTTATATGTATATATACACATATATGGAGTACATACATTGCTTTCTAATTTTCTATGATACTTAAAAAGGGTCCCAATTCTGTTCTCTGATGTCATTAATAACATTAATTACTTAAGTAATATGAATTACGTTAAGTTCTTGGACAAGAATATAGCGACTTGAAGCTCTTCTGCTGTGTTCTGCCTCAGTTGCTCAGATCAGACCACTCAGATATTGATGCTGATACAGAAAGGGCCAGATGAATGTTTCTCAAAGTGTGTTCAGAGAATCAGCTTAATTGACTCAGGATACTTGTTAAAATATGCAGTCCTGGGATCTGCAAGATAAACTGAATTTTTTTTTTTTTTTTAGCTGGGGCCCAGGACTGTGGATTTAAACATAACTTCATTAGCTGATTCTTCAGCTAAAGAATAGTTGGGCTAGACTTGCCTTCACTTCTTGATCTTCATGATTGAGATTACCACCTTGTCCCTAAGAGAGGTAGTTTTTTCCGTATGGCTTCACTTCTCGCCTCTTCCCACTAAGAGGAGCTCACTCATGGGTATTCTTAATATGACCTCTAATGGGACCACACCAGCCGTGTTGATTGTCTCCAAAGGTGTAGAAATCAAGACACCTTTCAAATAAAAGCTCTCACTGAAAGGAATGAAATATACCAATAAAATCTGTTACACATTCTTCTTTTCCAGAAACTATTTCCAGAAACTCTGTTTCAGAACATATGTTATATCTCTTTTTTATTTTTCAAATGACGTTTCTATAAAATGTATAAGAAGGTATATATTTTTTAAAAAGTTTAACCTTTTAATTTGTGACGTAATATATAACTTCCCATCAAAAATTAATTTCAGGTTGGCCTAGTGCTGCCATCCTGAGATACTGCTCACAGGAGTCCCCAGGGCTGCCTCCAGCTTTCTCACAATAAACTTACAATGGCTGTGGGGCAGCCCCGCTGGTCCCCAGCTCTGCCATGGAGCCCACTGAATGCACAACCACAAATGTGATTTTGAGATACATTAGAAAAATAATACTATATGGTATGATGGAAAACATTTATTTAAAAACATGTATTTTGAAGTTCACAATTTATATCAACAGAAACTCCTGCCATCAACTAGCACTAGAAATATATTTACAATGAAATATATGTAACTAGAAAAATTAGTTCACTTTACCAGAAAATAAAATTTTCTCCAAACTAGCACTGTCACTTCTGAAAGAAAGCTCAAGAGATTATTGCAAGTCAGAGAGCATGACAGGAGTTTTAAAAAAGCAACTCTCATGTTTATAGTCTGGGTAATCCAGATTTTAAAAGTCAAATATTGATGGAAAAGGAGAGGTGCTTCGGTTCATGTGATCAAGATCAAGACTTCCTTTAATACAACAAAGCTCCATTTAATTTCTTAACTGTTCCTTTTCAGTCAATTGAGATAAGCTTTTTCAGATTGCTATAAGCACATTTTCTCCTTTGAGAATGTCTAAACTCTTTGAGATCAGCCTGGGCAACATAGTAGACCTCATCTCTAGAAAATATTTAAAATTTAGCTAGGCATGATGGTGCATGCCTGTAGTCCTAGCTACTTGGGAGGCTGAGGCAGGAGGATTGCTTGAGCCCAGGAGTTCAAGGCTGCAGTCAGCTATGCTTGTACAATTTCACTCCAGCCTGGGCAACAGAGAGACCCTGTTGGGAAGGAGAGAAGGAAGAAAGGAAAGAAGGGAGGGAGGGAGGGAGTCTAAACTACTAAATTCTCCTTATATTTCACCAATATGGAATAATAAGATTTTTTTGTTTCTTTTTTAATTTGTGTAGGTACATAGGTGTATATATTTATGGGTTACATGAGATATTTTAATACAGGCATGCAATGTGTAATAATCACATTAGGGTATCCATCACGTCAAGCATTTATTCTTTGTGTTATAAACAATCCAATTATACTCCTTCAGTTATTTTACAGTGTACAATTAAATAATTTTTATTATAGTCACCCTGTTGTGTTAGCAAATACTAGGTCTTATTCATTCTTTCTATATTTTGTGTCTATTAATCATTCCTACTTCCCCCTGCCACCCATCTACTACCCCCTTCCTAGTCTCTGGTAATCATCCTACTCTCTATCTCCATAGGTTCAATTGTTTTAATTTTTAGCTTCCACAAGTAAGTGAGAACATGCAGTTTGTCTTTGTGTGCCTGGCATACTTCACTTAACATAATGACCTCCAGTTTCATCCATGTTGTTGCAAGTGAGAAGATGACATTTTTTTAATAGCTGAATAATATTCCATTCTGTAAATGTACCACATTTTCTTTGTCCAGTCATCTGTTGATAACCTAAGTGTCGATGGGCAGTTAGGTTGCTTCCAAATCTTGGCTATCATGAATAGTGCTGCAATAAACATGGAAGTGCAGGTATCTCCTCTATACACTGATTTCCTTTCTTTGGAGTATATACCTAGGCATGGGATTGCTAGATCTTATGATAGCTCTGTTTTTAGTTTTTTGAGGAACCTCCAAACTGTTCTCTATAGCGGTTGTATTAATTTACATTACCACCAACAGTGTATGAGGAGGGTTCCTTTTCTCCACATCCTTACCAGTATTTGTTATTACCTGACTTTTGGATAAAAGCCATTTTAACTGGGGTGACATGATATCTCATTGTAGCATTGATTTGCACTTCTGTGAAGATCAATGATGCTGAGCACCTTTTCATATACCTGTTTGCCATCTGTATGTCTCCTTTTGAGAAATGTCTATTCAGGTATTTTGCCCATTTTTTAAATCAGAGTATTAGAATTTTTTATAGAGTTGTTTGAGCTCCTTATATATTCTTGTTACTAATACCTTATCAGATGTGTAGTTTGCAAGTATTTTCTCCCATTCTGTGACTTGTCTGTTTACTTTGATTATTTCCTTTGCTGGGTAGAAGCTTTTTAATATGATGTGTTCCTGTTTATCCATGTTTGCTTCGCTTGCCTTTGCTTGTAGGGTATTGCTCAAGAAATCTTTGCCCAGACCAATGTCCTGGGGATTTTCACCAATGTTTTCTTGTAGTAGTTTCATTGTTTGAAGTCTTATATTTAAGTCTTTAATCCATTTTGATTTGATTTCTGTGTATGACAAGAGACAGGGTCTAGTTTCATTCTTCTGCATATGGATATCCTGCTTTTCCAGCAACATTTATTGAAAAGATGTTTTTCCCCCAGGTGTGTGTTCTCGGCACTTTTGTCAAAAGTGAGTTCACTGTAGGTGTGTGGATTTGTTTCTGGGTTCTCTATTCTGTTCCATTGTTCTATGTACCTGCTTTTATGCCAGTATCATGCTGCTTTGGTTATGATTAATCAAAGCTCTGGAGCATAATTTGAAGTCAGGTAATGCGATTCCTCCAGTTTCGTTCTTTTTTGCTTAGGATAGCTTTGGATATTCTAGGTCTTTTGTGGTTCCATATGAATATTAGGACTGTTTTTTCTATTTCTGTGAAGAACATCATTGGTATTTTTATAAAGATTGCATTGAATCTGTAGATTGTTTTGGGTAGTATGGACATTTTAACAATACTGATTCGTTCAATCCATGAACATGGAATATCTTTCCATTTTTGGCATTCTCTTCAAATTCTTGTATCAATTTTTTATAGTTTTCATTTAAGAGATCTTTCACTTTTTTAGTTAATTCCTAGTTATATTATTTTATTTGTACCTAATGTAAATGGGATTGCTAATTTTTTTTTTCAGATTGTTTACTTTTGACATATAGAAATGGTACCAATTTTTGTATATTAATTTTTTATCCTGCAACATTACTGAATTTGTTTATAAATTTTAACAGTTTTCTTGTGAAGTCTTTAGGTATTTCCAAATATAAGATCATATCATCTGTGAACCAGGATAATTTAACTTCTTCCTTTCCAATTTGGATATTTTTTATTTCTTTCTCTTGTCTGATTGCTCTAACTAGGACTTCCAGCACTATGTTGTATAACGGTGAGAGTAGGCATCCTTGTCATGTTCCTCATCTTAGAGGAAAAGCTTTCAGTTTTCCTCCATTCAGTATCATTCTGTTGATATGTATCACATTGATTGATTTGTGTATGTTAGACCATCCTTGCATTCCTGGAACAAATCCTACTTGGTCATGAGGAATAATCTTTTTAAGGTATTGTTTAATTCAATTTGCTAATATTTGGTTGAGGATTTTTGTATCAATATTCATCAGTGACATTGACTTGTACTTTCCTTTTTTGATGTATCTTTGTCTGGTTTTGGTATCAGGGTAATACTGGTCTCACAGAATGAGTTTGGAAGTATTCCATCTTCATATATTTTTGGAAATAGTTTGAGTAAGATTTGGATTATTTCTTTTTTTAAAAGTTTTGTAGAATTTATCAGGGAAGGCATTGAGTCCTGGACTTTCTTTGCTGGGAGAGTTTTTATTACAACTATGATCTCAATACTTGTTATTGGTCTGTTTAGGTTTTGGATTTCTTCATGGTTCAATCTTGGTAGGTTGTATGTGTCTAGCCATTTATCCATTTTTTTCTAGGTTTTCAAATTTATTGGCTTATAATTGCTTGTAGTGGCTGCTAATAATCCTTTCAATTTCTATGGTATCAGTTATAGTGTCTTCTTTTTCATTTCAGATTTTATTTATTTGCATCTTCTCTCTTTTTTACTTAGTCTGGCTCAAAGTATGTCAATTTTAACTTTTCAAAAAACTGTCTTTTTGTTCCATTGATCTTTTGTATTCCTTTCTTCATTTCAAATTCATTTATTTCTGCTCTGATTTTTATTATTTCTTTTCTGCTAATTTTGCATTTGGTTTGCTCTTGCTTTTCTAATTCTTTAAGTACTAGGTTAGGTTATTTGTTTGAAGTTTTTCTTCTTTTTTTGATGTAGGCACTTAAAGCTATAAACTTGCCTCTTAGTACTGCTTTGGCTGTATCCCACACATTTTAGTATGATGTGTTTTCATTATCATTTGTTTCAAGAAAATTTTAAATTTTCTTCTTAATCACTTCATTAACTCATTGATCATTCCCAAGAATATTCAGGACAGCCTGCTTGGTGCTCTAACCCCCAGGGATGAGGTGATATCTAAGGTGAAAGACAAAGTCCCCTTTACGTTTCCCTCTGCTTTCTCAAGCAAGAGTCTCTCCCCATAGTTACCACATCTTGGAATGTGCTGAGTCTCAGCTGAAGCCAGAAAGTCTCAGGGTGTCATCCAAGGCCAATGGCATACAACCTGGATATTGCTGCTGATTATTCAGGGCCCAAGAGCTTTTTAATCAACAGGTGATGGATCCTGCCAGGACTGGGTCTTTCCCTTCAGGGCAACAGGTTCCCTTCTGGCCCAGGTTATATCTAGAAACGTCATCCAGGAGCTAGGGCCTGGAAAGGAGGTCTCACAACTCTTACTGTGCCCTATCCTACTGTGGCAGAGCTGGTATTTAAGATGCAAGACAAAGTTCTCTTTATTCTTCCCTCTGCTCTCCTCAAGTAGATGGAAGGGATCTCTTTTGGGGCACAAGCTGTGCAGCCTGGGGCTGGGGGAGGGGCTGCATAAGCACTCGCTTACCACCCTGACTGGTGTCTCAGTAGGTCAATGTGCCACCAAAGTGCAGTGGCTCTGAGCCCAGCTCAGCACTAGGAATTGCCTAGGTGCTGCAGTCCTGGTTTTCTAGACTACCTTTCAAGTTTATTTAGGGCCCCAGAGCACTTCCGCCCACAGTGTTAAGGCTTGCTAGAACTCAAATTCCAACCACTGGGATGGGCAATTCCTCTCTGGCTAGGGCTGGTTTAAACACTTCCTCCAAGGGCAGATATCAGCTGAGTTCAGTCCAGTTTTGCTTTGTGCTGTGACAGGGCAGCACTGAGTTCAATGCAATGCCTCACAATTGTTGAACTCTCCCTCTCTTAAGTGCAAAAATTTTCTCTCCATCCCATGTGGCCTCTGCCAGGGGATGAAGGAGGGGTGGCAATGGCAATTCAAGAGTGTCTTTTCTATCCTTTTCAGTGCCTCTTTCAGTATGAAGTTAAAAGCAGGTACTCTGAATGCTCACCTGATTTTTGGTTCTGATGAAGGCAATTTTGGTGTAGATACTTGTTAATTTTGTGTTCTTGTGGGTGGGATGATGGATGAAGCTTTATATTCTTCCATATTGTTCCACCCTCCCCCAAATAATGTTTCATTTCTTTCTTAAAAGCCATCTATCAAGTTGTCCAGGGGTGGATGTGACTTCAGAGAGTGTCTATAAGCAACTCTGTTGATTGGGAGAAACCACAGCACGGTAGCAGAAAGAATAGTATTTTATGAATGGAAAGATGAACATGACATTTATAGCATTTCTCAAAATTATTTTATTACTTAGAAAATGTATTACTTAGAGTATTTAGAACACAGAAACAGTTCTTAGTCCTTTATAAATTAAAAATAATGCATATGTAAAGATTGCTATTATGATATTCTTTGTATTACGTTTTTATGGAAGAAATTGGAAAACAACAAGAAAATGTTGACATGAGATATAAAAGAAACAGAGAAAACAAGACCTTTGGGGAATAATCCACCACACCTCTGCTCAGAAAATAAGACAATAATATATAATTCTTACTCTATATAAAATTAGAGACTAAAGAACAGGGAAGAATAATAGGAAGTTATGTGTAGTTAAGCAGTATATAGATATAGAACTTTGATTTACTATAATAAGAATAAGGGACTTATATGGTATATGTATATATATGCTTGTGTGTATTACATGAACATATAAGTGTGTATATGTTATATGAATATATAAACATATATAGTATTAAATATACAAACTATTGACATTATTTTCTAATCTTCAAAGGGATTTAATAAAAAATCTTCATGCTGTCTCAGATACCATAACTATAATATCAATTATCTAAGCAATTCGGCCACTACACTGTTCTTCAGGTGACTGAATCATAAGGCATGAAGTCTGCTATTTATATACAGATAGACCAGAGCTGCAACCAGGTAAATGAATTGTTCTAACATCACAATATATGACTGAGTTTTTTTCCCCATTTCCATTACATCAATTTTTCTGACAATTATGTATTTAATACCCACTGTTTTAGAAAAAAATACAAAAGAGAAAATCACAGCAAATCAACGAAAGAAAGAAATTAAAGCAGCTTGCCTGAAATTGATTAATTTCCTTTTGGGGGATTGAGTGCTCCTGGGGAAAAATGTTGGCAGCTGACCCCATTCTACCTCCTTGCTAATGAGATATTTGGTTAAATGGACTATAGATATTTGCTAGAAAGAAGAGACTTAATCTCTGAAATGCACTTCACAAGATGTCCTAACTAAGGGTAAACTATAGAAACCAGGATATATCAGGCTCTTCTCCCTGGACAATGTGAAATAGGCTATACTAGTGTTAGATTTATTAAATGAGGGTGTTTCATAATTTAAATGTTCCCACTGCATGAGGTGATCTCAAGGTTGTCATATAGAGATCTGATCTAGTATCCTTGGCCAGAACTGCATGACTAAGGTGAAAATACAGGATCTGATATGTCACCTTTGGTGTACCAGTGTCCTCACTCTACTTTGCATGAGTTTTTTTGACATTATTTAGTAAAGCTTGAATATTAGGTAAGATCTCAGATTCTTATAAGTCTGATTTGAAAATTCATTCTTTTATGTTAGCTCACTGTCCTCAAGAGATTCTTCTGTTAACAACCAATATATAGACCATAAAACCTTTTTTAACCCACTATACTAACAAAGTAAAAATGTGCTATATTTCATCAAAACTTCCCTCTAACAAAGGTGGAATTTTTTTACTGCTGAGCACTTTAGCTTGGGTAGATAAATTTGCAGGAGACTCTTAGGAGAGTTGCATTGTTCTCTGTACTAGAATGAGAAGATTTTTGGACTCTGTAACACCAATCAGGAATGAGAAGCACAGAAATAAGGAAAAGAAAGTGTGAAGACATCATTCACTTAGTATGTTCAAATCTTCGCCAAAGTTTCAATCTTAGGAAACATTGAACTATCTTTATTTCTTGTAGAATCTCTTCCAAAGGATAATATTTTTCCTATGATGAGATAGGGGGAAAACAAATAAAGAAATTTTGTTTGGGCACAGAAAAGAATATGAAGCCTCAAACATGTATAAAATAGAGGTAAGGAGTTTTTGTTGTTGTTGTTGTTGTTGTTTTGTTTTTGTTTTTACTTCTTCATGGGATAAAATTTTGGGGTTGGGGCAAAAGTAACTGCAGTTTTTCCCATTACTTTTAATGCAAAAACCACAATAACTTTTGCACCAAACTAATATATATCCGGGTCAAGTTTAATTTGGTATCCAAGGTTTAGAAAACTTCCAGCTGAAATTAGCTGGGCATGGTGGTGCACGTCTGTAATCCCAGCTACTTGGGAGGCTGAAGCAGGAGAATCACTTGGACCCACGAACCCAGGAGATAGAAGTTGCAGTAATTCAAGATCATGCCACTGCACTTCAGTCTGGGCAACAGAGAGAGACTCTGTCTCAAAAAAAAAAAAAAAAAAGAAAAAGAAAAAGAAAACTTCCAGCTGATAGGTTTTGATACACTTATTACATGTTTGTGTATATATTTGTGTGTATATATATATATATACACACACACACACACAAATATATACACAAACTATATTTATATAAATATATACACAAAAGATATATATAATATATACACAGACTGTATATAAATATGTACATATTTAAATTGGATTAAATAACACCTCCCACAAGGTGTTATTATTTTGTTTAAAAATATTTCAGAAAACATCTTCCCTGTGTGTGTGAAAATACTGCAATAATGTTGATCAGAGCAGTGATCACAGGGAAAGAATATGCATACAGTATGCAAGGAATCAGTCTTCAAGAGGTTGGCATCAGTCTTCAAGAAGATAATCAAAAGCAAGAAATAAGTGCCCTTTGGAAATTATATGGTGAAGTGAAAAAGAAGCGAGAGAGAAATTTAGATTGAGCAAGATAAGAGACAATACAATACAATTGGAAGACTAATAACTTAGTCCCTTATAAAATCTTCCTCTAAAAAAAAATGCACTTTGTAATGAAACTATGCTTTTTTCACACTGACTACATAGGACATTTTTTAGCCATGATTTTTTTTAAAAAAAGAAACTACTACAAATCACCAACCTAGGCCATTAAAATGTAGAAGTGCAAAGAGTCTTTGTTTATTAAAAACTACAAAAAGAAATCAGAGAATGAGAATATAAACAATTCAGCTGATACAATCCTCCTTCTGCAACCCCCAAAAAGTAACAGTGAAAAGGAAGAAAACTTTAACACAATACTCCAAACTAAATTAATGAACAAACACTTTGAGATATGGAGCAAAAACAAAGCAAAACAGAACAAAAAACTTAAACCATAAATTCAAACACTAAAAAGAGAAAAAAAAGGATTTAAAAAGACAAAATCATATCAGAAAAAGTAAATTATGAGATACTCAAGAAAGAATATATTCAAATAAAAGTATAACAATGTTCATTTAAAAAATAGAAAAACAACAAAGAAAATAAAAATAAAATAAACAAAAAGGCTCAGAAAGAAAGTGCTTAAAATGGAAGATAGGCAAAGAAGATCCAATTTACTATAACTGGAGTCTCCAAGGAATATAAGTAAAATAATGGAAAAGAATTAATTTTTAAAGGACAATTCAAATAGCCTTTCAGAAATAAAAGAAGTCCTGAATCTAAATGCTGAAAGGGCTCAATGAGTAGCAGAGAAAATTGATTAGTAATAATCAGTTCAAAGTGATGTTAAAGTAAAAATACCAAATTTTTACAGATGAAGAAGAAAAATATGCAGACTTTAGCCAATAAATAAATAAACAAAAACAATGATAAGAAAAATAGTTGGCATCAGACTTCCAAAACGCTACATACAAAATAAGGTACTCCATATACCCCATGGAATACTATGCAGACACAAAAAAGAATGAGATCATGTCCTCTGCAGGGACATGGATGGAGCTGGAGGCCATTATCCTTAGTAAACTAACACAGGAACAGAAAACCAAATACCACATGTTCTCACTTATAAGTGGGAGCTAAATGATGAGAACACATGGACACATAGAGGGGAACAATACACACTGGGGATTTTGGGAGGGTAAAGGGTGGGAGTGGAGAGAGGATCAGGAAAAACAACTAATGAATACTAGGCTTAATAACTGGGTGATGAAACAAACCCCTATGACACAAGTATACCTATGTAACAAACCTGCACTTACACCCCTGAACTTAAAATAAAAGTTTAAAAGAATGGAAGAAAAAGATATCAGTCCTTCCCCCAAATTCAACTACATTTCTAAAGCAAATGAGAGACCACCAGGCTAGGAGGATAGAGGGGCCTGAATTCTGCTAAGGTGTAGACATAAGCAATTGCCAGCCATTATTCTGGAGGTCCCAGGCGATGCAACTTCCCCTATTACTCCTGCAGATAACATCACTATTGCAGAAGCTAAGCTTGGCCCTTTAAGATATCTTTTCAGGTTTTTTCCACGTCTGACGACCATTGGCTCCATCTGGGCCTACTAACCACTCCTGTGGCCCCACCAGAAATGACTGAGTGTGCAGAAGGACAATTTTCTACAACCCTATGACTGTACCCCTAGCCAATCAGCTGCAAGCAACCCTAGGCTGCAAGCCTAACCACCCCCACCGCTCACCCAAACTATCTTTGAAAAACCCTAGCCCCTAAAGTCTCAGAGAGGTTGTTTGAGTAATAACTCTATCTCACTGTGGTATGGCCAGCTTCATGTCTATTAAACTTTATCTTTATTGCCAAATACAAAAACAAAGCAAAATAAGGTAGAGAGGAGTAGCATTTTCAAATAATTCAAGGGAAGATGGTATGAATGAAAAATTTTATAGCCAGTTCAGTGGTCAATCAAGGATCAATGCTATGGAAAAACAGTTTTAAGTGCCACAGAATCCAACAAAGAAATGAATTTCTTGTAAATTTGTTGGAGTTCATTGTAGATTCTGGATATTAGCCCTTTGTCAGATGAGTAGATTGCAAAAATTTTCTCCCATTCTGTAGGTTGCCTGTTCACTATGATGGTAGTTTCTTTTGCTGTGCAGAAGCTCTTTAGTTTACTTAGATCCCATTTGTCAATCTTGGCTTTTGTTGCCATTGCTTTTGGTGTTTTAGACATGAAGTCCAAACAACCCCATTAAAAAGTGGACGAAGGATGTGAACAGACACTTCTCAAAAGAAGACATTTATGCAGCCAAAAGACACATGAAAAAATGCTCATCATCACTGGCCATCAGAGAAATGCAAATCAAAACCACAATGAGATACCATCTCACACCAGTTAGAATGGCGATCATTAAAAAGTCAAGAAACAACAGGTGCTGGAGAGGATGTGGAGAAATAGGAACACTTTTACACTGTTGGTGGGACTGTAAACTAGTTCAACCATTGTGGAAGTCAGTGTGGCGATTCCTCAGGGATCTAGAACTAGAAATACCATTTGACCCAGCAATCCCATTACTAGGTATATACCCAAAGTATTATAAATCATGCTGCTATAAAGACACATGCACACATATGTTTATTGCGGCACTATTCACAATAGCAAAGACTTGGAACCAACCCAAATGTCCAACAATGATAGACTGGATTAAGAAAATGTGGCCCATATACACCATGGAATACTATGCAGCCATAAAAAATGATGATTTCATGTCCTTTGTAGGCACATGGATGAAGCTGGAAACCATCATTCTCAGCAAACTATCACAAGGACAAAAAACCAAACACTGCGTGTTCTCACTCATAGGTGGGAATTGAACAATGAGAACACATGGACACAGGAAGGGGAACATCACACACCAGGGCTTGTTGTGGGGTAGGGGGAGAGGGGAGGGATAGCATTTGGAGATATACCTAATGTTAAATGACCAGTTACTGGGTGCAGCACACCAACATGACACATGTATATATATGTAACTAACCTGCACATTGTGCACATGTACCCTAAAACTTAAAGTATTAAAAAAAATCTTAAAAAAAAGAAACGAATTGAGAAATTTCAGCAGTATTACAAATGGTAAGCTTTTAGTATATGTAATTATAAATCTAAGAGTAAAACAAACATAAAGTTGAGAGTGGAGTAATAATATTTTATGTTATATGCTACAGAGTGTGTGTTATATGTTCTGACAAAGTAGAAATAACAGAACTGAAATTGACAGAAGAGAGAAAATAGGGAAGTTGCTGTGTAGGTAATAGTTTGGGTTAAAATATGTCATTCAAAATGCAAACAACACAGAAACATGTTAAAACAAAAGCAAAAGAATAAGAAAATGTAAAAAGAATTAAAAATTGACTGCTAGAACAAAAGTACAGTCTTTCCTAAACACCAAAAGAAATTACAAAATAGAATAAAAGAGGTCAATACTCTACTTTGTATACAGAAACACAGCAAATATAACACAGTATACATGATAATTATTACATAAAATAACAGAGCTGACATTAGACATTTAGCACGTCAATTAATGTGAATGGATAAGATTAACACAACCATTAGAAGGAAATTATTTTCAATTTGACTCACAAAGCAAAACCGAATATGTTCTGCATCCAAAACATACGCAAAATAATTCAGAAAGGCTAAATAGAAAGACATGGATACACACACACACACACACATATACACACACACACACACACACACACACACACACACCAGGCTTCTGGGAATAATAACAGAGCAAAGGCAATATTGCTATCAAACAAAGTTAATATTAAACTTTGCTAAGAAGCATTAAATGTGGGAAAAATTATTCTTTTCAATGTTAAAAGCCTGAATTCACAAAATAGGTATGACAACTATCAATATCTATGCAGCAAAATAACATAGTAGACACTTTTATAAAGCAAAAAATTAAGGAGAATCAAAAAGACACAGATAGAAACATACAAGCCTAGGAGATGTTAATATATCAGAATTGATATAAGATCAATCAAGTGCACACAGAACAGGATATAGAAGTCCTGCAAAACCTAATCAGTAAGGTAGATATTATACACACAGAACTTTACACTCAAGTAATAGTGAATACATCTTCTTCTCAAACATTCATTGGGCATTCTTAAAATGTAATCATATACTAAGTTACATAAGTACATTTCATAATTATAAATATTACAATTTAATCTCTAATAACAAAAAACAAATTATTTTAAAATAAAAAAGGTAAAAGGTCATATGATTGGAATAAATAATCAAAAATAACTTTTATTAAACAAGTTGGGTGAATATGAAAATACAAAACAAATTTAAAGAATTTCTAAACAAGGAATAATAAAAACATACACATATATGTGTATATTAAAGTATACATACTATCTATTTATCTCTATTTATATGAGACTCTGTGGCACATAAAATAGTGATAAAAGGAAACCCTATAACCTCAAACATTTCATCAATAAAAATGAATATGCCTCAATGAATTAAATTATCTGCTTAAAAATACATGAATATATAAAGAAATCAACTAAATGATAACACAAGAAAGGAAATAATTTAGTTGAAAGTGAAATTTAATATAGATCTCACTTTTAGAATATTAGTATTTCACAGACACAAAAAAGAAAATAATAAAACAAAAAGGAAGGTGAAAAATTCTAAAATTGAACAGAAACAGAAACAAATGACCCAGTATACTTTAAATAAATAATATTTTGAATAAATAACACTAAGAAGTAATGGGAGAAGATCTAACCATAGTTGGACTATATGTTTTCCAGCTAAAGACAAAAAGAACCCTAAATAAATACTGAATGCTACTGAGTAGGCCTCTTTCTTAGATGCCTAGGTTAGTAACACTGACCCTACTTTCTGTACATTGTAAGATTAAACATGTAAGTGAATATATTATAAATAATGGGAGCTGTTTGTCACTAGTAGAGAGGACAGTTATAAGTATAAAAAGGGAGAAAATACAATTATCCTGCTATGTTGGAATGGAAGCAGAGAAACCAGTGTGTATCAACTGTTTTTAATATAGCTAGTTAGCTAAATAGAGACAGGTGAGTGAGTGTAATACACAGTTATCTTTCTATTTCTGGCTTTGTTTATTAATATTAACAATGCTTAGAAGCAACGACTCCCCTGTGGTGATGGTTACAGATAGAACCCTAATCTTGATCTCTAATACCATTCTGTACTGAAAGGAACCAGAGTTTCTTGAAGAAATGGCTGACTCCAGTGCTAAGGCAAGGAAAGTACAAGAGGACCCTGCAACATTCTGTGCTGAAAGTTGGGAGAGTGCTCAAAGAATTATGGTCCATGTCAAAAGGGCAACTGTGGCCTACTTGAAAAAATTTCCATTGGCCAAGAATGTGACAATTTGAACATCAAATAAATAATCACAATAAGAATAACCTATTGTACAAAATAGAAATACATTAATCCACTGATATAAATGAAAATTAGGATGAAGGAAAAGCTATTCCTTTTGGTAGAAAATAAATTAATAAAAATAAATGATGGAATTTAAAAATTATCATAACAACCATCTTGGTAATAATCAATGAAAGTGAGAATCATCAATGGATATTAAAACTAGTCATGGCAGTGGTGGTTAATCTACAGCAGCCACTGCATGACACCGGCTGCAGTGGGGAAGGCATGCCAGGGCTGTGCACTCCATGGAGCTGGCAGGATCTGGGAACAGGCAGAAGTGCCATCCCCTTCTGAGTTGACACGGCAGGAACTTCGTGCTCCCTGGGCACAGCTGTGACCATCCAGCCATGGCTGTGGATGTGGGCTTCCTCGTGCTTTTGGAGGTTGGAAGCAGGCAAGAGCACAGTTACAGCCACCCAAGCCATGGCTGCAGACCTGGCAGCTCTGCACTCTTGGGGGCACAGGAAGGACCCCCGCCCCCATGGGCTCAGAAGTGTCTGCTCCTACTGTCTGCCCTCTCCCTGCTCCTGGCGCCCACTCCAATCTTGGAGCAAGATTGGGGCTGAGCCTGGGCACTGTTGCAGGTTGCCAGTGTGTGCACACTCTCAAGGCAGCACTGACATGCCAGTCCCCTGTTGCCTCAGCCCCCTCTGGACTTTGGGCACCAACAAGTATGTGAGGGGGGTTGAGGGGCTGCTGAGGGCAGCTTGGCATTGGCCTACAGGTTTCCCTTGGCATGAATGGCCTGGGCGCCATGAATGGCAGCAGAAAGCAGAGAGGCTCCTGGGCATAAGGGGCAGGTCCCTGGTGAAGTCCCACCTTTGAGCTGTGGAGGGCCTGAAGCCTGGGGGCCGGGCTGCTGGGCCCATGGACGAGAGTGGGAACTTGTGCTTTATTCAGGCTGCTCATAGATTAATCAGTGTGCACTTCCTCCCCTCTGAGGCCCATAAAAGCCCCAGACTCAGCCAGACTTGAGGAGATGATGATAAGACCAGCTGCAGAGAGGAGCTACCTACCCCACGGTCTCCTCTCTGCAGAGAGCTGAATACTTGTTGCGACACCCTAGCTGTGGAGAGTAGCTATCCACTGCGTGTCTCCTCTGAGCTGTTATATCACACAATAAAGCTCCTTTTCACCTTGCTCACCCTCCACTTGAAAAATAGAATTGTTCAGCTCCACTTGTCCACATACCTCATTCTTCCTGGGCACAGGTTCAAGAACTCAGGACCTGCCGAATGGCAGGGATGAAAGAGCTGTAACATGAGCAAGGCTAAAACATGGCCCTTGCTTGCCATGTTGCAGGCAAAAAGAAGGAGAGAAGATCTGCAGCCCTTAGGGGAGCCCAGACCTAGGAGCTCCTTAAGCCAGGGCCGTGACATCCTCTATGGGGATTTGCAGTTCCTGGCATCTTAAAGCTTCCAGGTGCCACAGCATTCCCTGGTGCCAGCTGTGGAAGCTGCTTTCGGGATGTCTGGTCTGGCTGCAGCCTCACAGGGAGCCAGCACCTGTGTCAGTGCCTGGAGCTGCCCACCCCGCTGCAGCCAGTGTGCCTGGCTGTGCACAGTGGCTAGACCCCATGCTGTCTCTCTCACACACCCCTTGCTGCTCCACTTGCCCTTGGCAGGCATGCGATCCAGGCCAGAGGTGTGAGCTAACAGCAGCCTGCTGAGTTGGCCCAGCAGGCCCAAGCAAAACTCAAGCAAAGACACCACTGGCCATGGAGGTTTCCAGCTGGCAAAGCAATGCCACAAAGATCCTGTAACACTAATAGGTGAAATCTGGAGAACACATGGGATATTTAACATAGTGTGAAAATAATAAGATATTTTTTAATTACAAAGTTAAATATTCTGCTTTACAGTAGAGAGACAGCAGAGTCTACCATAACCAAGTGATCAAAGTTAACATCACTGTTAATGACACTGATCAAGAGCATGTGCCTCCTGATATAAAATTCTGTGAAAAGAGCATCACTTCTGAGGTATTTCTATGAAACCTGCATAAGGTGAATGTAAACAAGAAGAAATATTAGACAAACACAAATCGGGAGACATTCTATAAATAGCTGGCCTGTACTTTTCCAAAATGTCAATATCATGAAACACAATGAAAGAGAAATGAACTATTCCAGATTAAAGGGAACTAAAGAGACAAGACAACTAACTGAATGCAATACATGATTATGGATCTTCTTTTGTTATAAAGGCACTATTGGGGCAGGTTAACAAATTTGAAAAAGTTCTGTAGATTAGATAGCTGTATCAGTGTTAAAACTGAATTGGATAATTTTTCTAAGATTGTTTCAGAGAATGTTGTTGTTTTTAGATATTATACCCTGGTATATTTGGAGGTGTATTTAGAGGTGAAGGGGTATCATGCCTACAATTTAGTCAATATTTTGGAGAAATATAAGTCTATTTCTCTCTCTCAGACAAAGAGAGAAAAATATAAAAAAAATAGTAAAATGTTAACACTTGGGAAATCTGGGTGAAGTGTCTGTTGTGTTATTCTTACAACTTTTGGGTAAGACTGGACCTATGTCTAAATGAGTGAATGAATGGATGCATGAAGGCATGAATAAATGGTTGAATATAATCTTTTTGTGTCATGTTCTCATCAGCTCACTGCTACCATCTTGTCCCTAGTCCACCAAACTCCTCTGCCTCGATTATTGTCTTCCAGCCCCCTCTCAGTCTCTTCTCAGCAAGAAAGCCACAGTAATTCTTTGAAAATATAATCAGATCATGCCACTTCTCTGCATCTAACTCTGCCAAAAACCCAGTGCCCTTTTCACACTGTACTGAAATAACATGCTTATATATGTTTTTCAACCACAAAACTATAAATTTCTCAAGCAAAGAATTACATTTTATTTACATGGGCCTTATTTCCCCTTGCCCACACCCACATACCCATAAGAATAATGACAGTAATCTTGGGGAAAAATAAGTGATCATGCATTTGCTGCAGTTGTCACCTACGTTATCGGTTTATTAGTTATTACACATTATTACCTTAATTTGGTTCCCTCTGCTTTGACCAAAAATATTTCATGTTTCCAATAATTGCAGGAAAACGATAAACGTTTTCTGACTTTGTCTTTCTCTGCTGCCTGATTTATCTGAAAATTTTCATGTCAGAGGAGATGTGTGTGTTCTCTGTTAACAGTCTTTTGAATTTCTAAACAAGTCGTGTCTTTCTGATTCTTTGTATAACATAAAAAAAGCATTTTATGGATTATGGATATTTCTGTTCCTGAGGCTTAGATTATGCCATAAGAGGGAAAGAAAAGGACCACTGAACATTTGCTCATCCATAGTCTTTGCACCTAAACTTTTCCAAGCCAGAAACACTTGGTATACCTCCAAAGTAAATCTACATCAAAAATTAATATAGAATTTGGGGTTTTACTTTATCTTTTCCAAATTCTTCTTTTTAAAAATAATTTCTGAATCTGATCTTTACCAAGGCCTTACAACATGTGATTTCCCTAGAATTCAGCCAAATTGTAAATCCAGTGGCATCTTTTGTTATTGTAGCACTTAAATTCTTCCTAACTTTATTCTAGATGTCAGAAACTCAGATCCTAGCCTCCAAGAAGCTGTATTCCTGCTCCTTTGTTATTCATACAGGCAATCGTTACATGTCTTCAATATGCCCATAAATTTTCAGCTTCCTATTATGCATTCTGCATTTCATGGCTCTGTTCACTTATAACTATTGACAAAAATGATTAATTATGGAAACAGCACCAGATTCACCATTTTGAGCTGTACCAGCTCAAGACCCTTTGTTTCTTTAATGCTGGTCACAGTGAGACCAATAAGATCAAAGAGGGGTAAAACAAAGTAGATGGAGCTACCAATCACCTTTGCTTAATTCCTGAGGAACATTCCTGAACCTTTTGTTTTGTCAACCAGACATGAGCAACTTCATTAAAGTGTCTCTGCCTGGCTTGATGTGGGACCCCCAAGTATACCCTAAGACAAATACTTTGAAGTTCATTTATTTGGGAGGTGAACCAGAAAGTGCATGCAAGGGAGGGGAAAAGGGAAATAAAGAAGGACAAAGGCCAGTAAAGGGTATGCTATGGGAACACTATGAGCAACTGGAACTTGGACTTATTGAAGACTGACATGGTTTGTCTCTGTGTCCTCACCCAGATCTCATGTTGAATTGTAATTCTCAGTGTTGGAGGAGGGGCCTGGTGGGAGGTGACTGGATCACGGGGGCAGATTTCCCCCTTGGTTCTAGTGATAGTGAAGGAGTTCTCATGAGATCTGGTTGTTTAAAAGTGTGTAGCACTTCCCCCCTTGGTTCTCTCTCTCTCCTGCTGCACCACTGTGAAGATATGCCTGCTTCCTCTTTGCCTTCTGTCATGATTGTTAGTTTCCTGAGACCTCCCCAGCTGTGCTTCCTATAGAGCCTGTAAAACTGTGAGTCAATTAAACCTGTTTTCTTCGTAAAGGTCTTCCAGTCTCAGGTAGCTCTTTATTTTTTCTTTTTTTTTTCATGTTTCTTTTATTTTATTTTATTTTATTATTATTATACTTTAAGTTTTAGGGTACATGTGCACAATGTGCAGGTTAGTTACATATGTATACATGTGCCATGCTGGTGTGCTGCACCCATTAACTCGTCATTTAGCATTAGGTATATCTCCTAATGCTATCCCTCCCCCCTCCCCCCACCCCACAACAGTCCCCAGAGTGTGATGTTCCCCTTCCTGTGTCCATGTGTTCTCATTGTTCAATTCCCACCTATGAGTGAGAACATGCGGTGTTTGGTTTTTTGTCCTTGCGATAGTTTACTGAGAAGGATGATTTCCAATTTCATCCATGTCCCTACAAAGGACATGAACTCATCATTTTTTATGGCTGCATAGTATTCCATGGTGCATATGTGCCACATTTTCTTAATCCAGTCTATCATTGTTGGACCTCTAGCAAACTCCAACAGACCTGCAGCTGAGGGTCCTGTCTGTTAGAAGGAAAACTGACATCCACACCAAAAACCCATCTGTACATCACCATCATCAAAGACCAAAAGTAGATAAAACCACAAAGATGGGGAAAAAACAGAGCAGAAAAACTGGAAACTCAGGTAGTTCTTTATAGCAAAGTGAGAACAAACTAATACAAAGACTCCCTGAAGAATCATATAAAACATGCTTCACAACTGTCCTACTGAGGGACAACAATGCTGAGCTATTTATCCAGTGACTTCTACCTGTCCCCAGGGACATTAACTTCCTCAAACTTGAGCCTAGTAAGCTGTGGCATTGCCTTAGGCAGAGAAACAGAGAGATGCAGATGAAAACCCTTGAGGTGGGAAGTAGATAAGGGACCCAGGAATTGCAGTACAGCTGCAGATAAATGTGAGGTTAGGGGGAGAGGTATCAATGGCATCTGTTACAGTCTCCTAGGTTTATTTTGGAATCAAATCTGCTGTAAGTTCATCATCTCTGAACACAGAGCCATTTAAGTAAAGACTCATAGACTTACATTAACTTGAAAGACATGTTATTACCAGAAATCTTTGCATTTTTAGTTGATTTCAGATGGACCTCGAATTTCTAACTATGACACTAAAAATCCAGGACCTCTTTATACCATATACATAAAATATTAATTGACAAGATCTATTTACAATGTCAATATACAATGCCAAAGTAAGAAATAAAAGTGTGTTTATCCATTTATCTGCTGATGGGCATTTGAGTTGTTTCTGCATCTTGGCTGTTATGAATAATGCTGTAATGAACATGGGAGTGCTGGATCATATGGTATATACATACAATGCAACAGTTTTTAGCCATAAAAAGAAGGAAATCCTATTTGGGACAACATGGGTGAACCTGGAAGACATTGTGCTAAGTGAAATAATCCAACCTCAGAAAGGCAAATACTGTGTGATTCCACTTAGATGAGGTATCTAAAATAGTCGAAGTCACAAAAGAAGAAAACAAAATAGTGGTTGCTAGGACCTGCGGAAGGGGGAAATAGAGAGTTAGTCAATGAATATAAAGTTTCCATTATGTAAGATGAATAAGGGTTAGAGCTCTGCTGTACAAGAGTGCCTAAAGTTAACAACATAGTATTGTGCACTTAAAATTAGGTTGAGAGACTAGATCTCATGTTGATTGTTCTTACCACTAAAATACACACACATGGAAACTTTTGGAGGTGGTGAATATATTTATTACCTTGATTGTGGTGATATTATGCGTAGGTTTATGCATATGTCCAAATTCATCAAATTGTATACATTAAACAAGTGCAATTCCAAAAATAAACCAAATCAAGTATACCTCCATACAGCTGTTAAGAGCAAAATGTATTAAATTTCATATGTTTTATTTATTTTTGTTTTGTGAGTGACTGAGTAATTTGTTGCTTCTTTGAAGGCTGAATTAGTAGGGAAAGGCATAGAGTTAAGTTTGAGTAAGATTTGTTTTTGGGGCAATTCCACATTTTCCAAGTCCCTGATCATCTTCTCTTCTCCACATTCTTTTCTTTTGTGTGTTTAATTTTCTCTAACCACATCTTCCTCTTTGCTATCATTCTGGTCCCATCCATTGTCATCTTTTGCATAGATGGATCAGAATAGCCACAATGGATTTTTCTGCTTCCACCATTGCCTTCCCCTCTCCCCGCCCACTAGTGTGATAAAAGGTAATGCAGATAATGTACCTCTTTGCTCGAAGCCCTCCAATATCTTCCCATACCACCCTGAGTAAATGCCAGTCATCAAAATAGCCTACCAGACTACAGAATTTGTCCCACTCTTCCTACCTCTGGCCTCATTTTATATTTTCCAACCCCTCTTTCCTCACTCATCCACTCCTGCTGCTCCTTGCTTGATCCTCAAACACATACCAGGCACATTACTACTCCTGGGTTTTTGTACTTGCAGTTTTCTCTCTCTGGAACACTCTTCCCCCAGATATTGGGAAGGCTCCCCACCAAACCTTATTTAGACCTTGGTTCTAACTGTATGTTAATTAGAATCACAACATCATTTTTCCCCACCAGCAAAAGATTTCTTACATTATTTCCCTGATTCCTGATTTCTTCTCCACAACATGTGTCATCTAACATACTCATTATTTTTCTTATTTTATCTTTCTCCTTCTACTAAAAGTCTCCCCAAAGGCAGAGACTTTAATCTTTAAAAAAAATTGTATCCATAGAATAGTCCCTGCTACACGTTAGGCATTCAGTACTTATGTGTTGAATGATTGATTGTATTACATTCAATAGTAAAGATTTGGGCCAAATATAGTATTGAATGCAATAAAATCAACACATACACATGCGTGCACACACACACAAATATATACACACATACATACATTTTTCACAAAAATGATTTTTTTCACAGATACTATAGTAAATAGTAAAATTATTCAAGATTTCACATCAAGTGATTTCAATGTTAATATATCAGAAATACAGAAGATTCTTATTTAATAATACTCTTAAATATCCTTTAAAATTTTATCAAATGCATGTAAAAGTAAAATCTTGGGTTGAGGCATTTGTTATGAAATTATAACTAAGTATTAGGATATATGTATCATCCACAAAGATACAACCAGAGACTAAAGCATGCAAACACATTAAAAAATACCAACAGACAAACAAATTCCCAATTTGGCTGAGTTGAGAATTCTATTCAGTTGAGAATTCTATTCAGTCAAGCCATAGCTTTGCTTCATGAAGTAGTCACGAATTGTGAAAAGGCTCCATCATCTATCTGCCAAGTGATCCTGAGTTCTGTGGCTTTTAGGAACTAAGACATTGACAGCAGTGTGATTCAAACTCTATGAGCCTATCTAAGAAGTACAATAGACTAGTTCTACTCCTTGTTATTCTATGTCATTTCATCACAAACTCACCACCATTTTCCTATAATCAGATACACAAATTCCAGGGAATACAGAAAATACGGAAAAGGCATGGCTAGTTCAGTGTAATTGGGGACCCAAGTAAAGTAATTTAGGCACAGTAGTATGCTAGCTCCCCACAATCTCACACATCATAAAAATGTGTGTTGCAAATCCTAGATGCCAAAAGTTCCAGAAAACAGTTAAGAAGATGGTAGGGAAAATAAAGGGTCATTTTACAAATATATATTTTAATTAGTTAGCTAAAATAACACACTTAGTCATATATTATACCTTTAAGACAATCACGATACATTCCAAGAAGCACTCAATTTTCCAAGACAAACAGAAAAAATTAAATAACTAAAATTTAGCCAAAAAATTCAACTAGTTTGAATTTCAAAACAAATAAACCAGATAACCATACTAATTTGAAAAAGACTGTCCGAAATACTGTGTCAAATAATGTAAATATGAATTACAGATATAGAAATTAATGTCAATGGTAGCCTTATGCTTAATGATAACATAAAACATTTTAACAGTCCTAAAACTTATATACTAAAACATTGACAAGATAATTTTATCTTCTCTAACTTCTAAAACTTAAGTGGTAAGAATGGGGGAAAGTGGACACAGATGGATTGCTGGAAAGAGTATATAGCTAGGAATTGTCAACATCTTATAGATCCTTTATCAATATGATTTAAATGCTTTTTAAAAATGCAAATTATACCACCTATAAATGTATCTCAATGAAAAGAACTGACAAATGTGAAAAAATAAACCTGCAAGGATGTTTCTGCATTCTTGTTTAGAAGATCAATTACTTAGAAACCATCCAAATATTCATAGGAAAAGACTGTCCAAGCAAACAGTGATACATCTATATAATTAACTATAATATATGTATAATACATTGATAATAAGAATGAGAATGCTTATACAATAATATTTAAAATAATTTTCAAGTTATGCTGTTTAGTAAAGAAGAATTAACTTCTATAATATTTATAGTGTGCTATTATTATGAATAGAAGGGTTTGAATGTACATCTTATCTAGCATACAAAAATTGGAAAGGTTATCATAATAATATTTTATCATTACTTATTTTAAGGGTGTGTTTCTAAGTACTTTTAAAGTCTACTCTTTCCTACATTGAATAGTGTTTTACTTGTGTGATAATGAAAAAAATCTAAAAATAAAAACTCATCAAACAGTGGAATAAAGTTTCTTTGAAACAGATGAAACTTTAGATATACAAAGTCAAAAGATACACAAGATTTAGAAAGAAAGGGATTTGAGAATCAGCAACAAGTCAAAATGGGGAAAGGCTGAAGGGAAAAAAATGATGACTTTGATTTACTGAAGAAGTCTCAAGAAGACTTCCCTTTTTAAATAAAGGATTTTATATTATATAGTACATAATTAAGAGTCTGTTTAAGGGCTCTAACTTCTATTTCATTGATTGGGTTATCAATCTTTCTTCAGTTCTACAATATTTACTGTATAGTAAATTTATAGATTAATAACCGGTAGGCTAGTCTTTCTCATGAATCTTTTCCCTCCAGCTTTATTTATCAATTGCTATTATCTAAGGAGATATAAAGGTTAGAATAACTTTATTTACCAAATACACTGAAAGCAGAAACATTATTAGGATCTCCTTGAAATTCCATTAAACCTATATATTAGTTTATAAAGAAATGTGTCTCTTTCAATGAAAGAACCTGGCATATCCTTATATGTGTATCCATATTTATTTACACACTTCACTGTTATTATGCAGATTTATTCTTTCACATTACACAAACATTTTTATGTGCATAGGATATTTTTGTTGATATTGTTAATTTGCACTTTTAACTTTTGTTTTTGTTTTGTCAGCAAAGAAGAAGCTATTGATTTTTCCATTGAATTTTCCTAGACTAACTTTATGACATTTTTATTAGTTCTAAACTAATAAAAAATATACATATGGTTCCTGTGTGTGTATATATATAATATAATATGTGTATGTACATATATGCATGTGTGTATATATATTATTGTAAAAGTAGAAATTATAAGAAGATGCTAACAGTAAGGCAAAGTAACGCTAAGTATGGTTTGCTGTTAGCTTTTCTAAAGAAACTGTTTTTGGACAAACAAATTCTACTTTTTTTCCACTGTTAAATTATGCTTTAATCTTTATTATTTTCTATTTGCTGATATTTCTTCAGCCCTGCCTCTTACCACATTTCTTACATTGTCAATTTCCCTTCAAAAGAATATTTCTTGGATGCTGGGTAGTCAAATAAACAACAAATAACCATCTTAGTAAATCTTTTACAGAAGTTTATAGTTTAATTTTGTTATATCATTAAATTTAAGGTTTTTGTCTTTATATATAGAATGCACAAGTGTCATAACAGTAGGGTAGGCAAGGCAGCTTGTCTTCTTTTACAGTATTTTCTTTATTGAATGAAATGCCTGAGTATACTAAATGGTTGAAAAAAAGTCACCATGATTATATGGTGCATCAATGGTTATCCAATTTAAATGTAATTTAATGAGTTGCTAATAATTTTCTGGTGCTATAAATCTATATAACAAGAGGTGCTGTTTTACCTTACACGGATCACAATAGCAACCACAGCAGAATGCCGGAAACACTTGCCACAAATGTTGCATTTAATTTCTAGTTTCATCAACGGTATCTAAAAATTATAATTAACATGTGGTACTACAGTGAATTTGAAGTTAAGACTATCTTGAAGTACAGCCAAGCCATCACTATTGAAGTTTTAATGGGTTGAATGTATAAAAGAATGAATAACAGTGACAAGCTTATTCCTAGTAATTTCTATATGTTGAAGTAAAATTAAGAGGCTACAAGTAAGATAGGTCAAATAAACACTATACATACTGTGGAATTACAAACTGATTCAATGAATTGTAGTCACTTAGTTCTTGAAAGTGACAGCAACACACAAAACACTGGGTAAAGCAATTTGCAATGGAATTATTCAACCTCATTAAGCATCATTTAACCCATCAACCAAAGAGACAGAACCACAAATCATGAGAAGACTTGTCTCTAGCATTCTCAGCTACCAAAAATAGAAAAACATAATTGACCCTTTTTGATTTCCAAATAAATTGTCCCAGTGCTAATACTGTGATTTAATTATTATTATTCCCATTTTAAAAGAGAATGCTGAATTTTACAGGTATTAAATATTGTGCCTCAAAATTCACAACCAGGAGGTAAAAGAACTTCAAAAAATCTTGGACTCAAGACTCTAATCTATCTGACTTCAGAATCTGTAATTTTTCTACATTATTATGCTCAAGGCAGAAAAGACTGGAGGCAATCCACTGGGGTTTCCTGTTGGTCAAATATATTCTATGATTAAGTTACCTTCAATATTTATATGTGACAATCCTATTCCTTACTTAATTCAAATAAGTCAAAAAAACATAGTTTTTCTAAGAGATCTAGATTCTACCACACCTAAAAAGGTAGATGCATGCTTTTCCTTTAGTTTCAACTTTCCATCAATCTTTGGTTTTAGCTCTCTATCAACCTTCTATTCATATAATTTCACGTCAATCTGAATAAAAGGAAGAAATACTCATTGATATTATTCAAAAGAAGGAATAAACAAATTTAACTTTAGAATGTATTATATAACTTTTACAAAAGTATTGAATTAAGTAATTATGTTTTACAATTCATTTATCTTATTCTTCCCTAAGAAAATAATTGACCTCAATTTTCATTTTAGATATCATTTAAACTATTTTGTGTTCATTACAGATATTATTAAGGAATACAAAAGGAATTAAATCATCTATATTTACTATATCTAAATTTCATACCCTTCTAGATCATAATCTCTGTCCTAATAAAATACTCTAAAATTGTTACAAAGAAGCCATTTCAGTAATGAATAAAAATCAGTTGGGTAAGCACATGGAGAAAAGTTTTTGAGATGATTTAGCCCATATTACTTTTACTCAAAAGATGATTTTTTGTATCTGGTATTTTCTTTTGGCTTGTTCCTTCCAATACTAGAATTCATTCCAAATCAGAAAATTCAGCATAAAAAAACAGTACAACATGGTGTCTCAACTATGACAGGAGTATTAAGAATATTTTATTCTAAATAATTGATTGGGAATTTTACTTACTTTTATCTCATCCAACACCATATCTCTACATTCCATCTTTATTGAATGGAATCTAAATAAACTGCATGAAGTATAAAGAAATTATTTTTACCTCTTACAGAATTAAAATAATCTCATAAAGCTAATCTATATTTATTTTTCAATGGACATAGTCATTATAATTAATTCAATTAATTAAATTATTTAATGCCATTATTGAATATGGTATTTTTTCAAAGGCTGATACCGATATACAAAAATCTAGTCTTCCCGCTACTGGCCAGTGTAATACCATTTATAGCAACTGCAAGGAAAAGAAGAAAGGAATGATATTTGTGATGAGTATGCAAAGGTTTTATATGGAAAGTATGAGATACACAATAGTTTTAGCAAAGTTAAGTAACAATATTTGAAAGCCTTATAGCATATTAAATTGATCTATTATTTAAGATACAATGGTTTTACTGTGTATTAAAAATACTTAGTTTTAATTTTCAGACAATTGGATTATTTGAGTAAAATGCTTTTCTACCTAAAAGCAAAACATCTGATTTATAGTCTGTAATAACTTAAAACCTATGTACTTATACCTTAAGTTAATGACAAATGTAAATGATATGACTGTAAGTTCTGAAAATCTTATGCATTTTAGAAAACACATAAAGTTTTTTTTTTTTTTTTTTAATGAATGCCTTAGGAAGCAATTGATAGCCACTCAAATACTACTCCTCTAGGGAAAGATGTGAAAGCCAAACCAGTCAGTCATTTTGGTGGAAAATCAGTATTTTTTTACTTTGGTTGTTAATATTACTCTGAAAAAACCATAACATCCATCTTAATCAGTGTAACTTTTCTTAGAACACAGCTTCTACTACATTTTTAATGAAGTGAGAGAAGTTACTTGGAAAACAAAGGCCTGTTGAACATAAGTGATTACATACTGTAAGCTACACAGATACCCAGAGAAAACATGAGGGGAAAAGAGAAGGTTTATCTGAAATAAAAGGCATAATAAAATGGGATAATTGAGAACGGGGAATATTAAATTATGTCAGATGCACTGTTAGGGACTGATTGAAAGATAACTTGAAATGTCTAATGAGATTCATGTCATCAAATTGTAGTAGCAGAGACGGAAGGCTATGTCATTATCAGGAAAGAAGGAAGAGGATAGAATTTGGCAATAACTTGGAGAGACAAAATTGCATAATTTATGTATTTCTTAAATATTTAGTAACAATTCTGTACTATGACTTGGTGTTAATATAAATGGAAAGAAAGGAAAAGAAATAAAAGTGAAATAGGGTATATCTGAAGAACATGACACAAGGTCTTGAGTTAGAAGAAACACCATGGTAAGACAGATTCTTTTTTTTTCCCTCCCTTCCCTCCTTCACTTCTTTTTCACCCTCCATTGTTCCCTCACTTCCTTTAACATCTGTTAAGCACCTATTATCCAACCATTGTGAAAGTAGAGAAGAAAGCTCCGAGTTTCATGAGAGCAAAATATAACTAAACAATTATATGGCATGACAACTGCTGTAAGAATATCTAAAAGATACTGAGTTCTCATCTGTCACTTTTCTAGGCACATCATATGATTGATCATTTAATACCCATTTTATCCTTATGTGATAAGTAGTACTACTATGCACATTTTACAAATGAGGAAATTGTGGGAAAAATATTTTATACAATATGCCCAAGGACACACTGTAAATAAGCAGCAAATTTTGGGTTTGAATCCAGGCAGAATGGCTGCATGCTCCTATTGTGCTGTATGGTCTGATGTAAATACAAGATAATATAGGATATAAGTCCAGAGTTCTATAAAAATGCAATTACGTACATTGATTTTTTTCAAGCCTATCTTCTTGTAGTCCATTCCTGAAGCCATTAGTAATTACATGAAATGTTAGCTAATTGGTAAGGCTTGTCTTTTTATGGAGAAAAAAATGTCTCATTCACCAAGTTCAACATTTTAAAACACTTTACAAAGAAATAATTAGCAAAATTCTACGGGGTACAAAGTTCTCTTGGTTGCCTCTTGGGATGCCTAATCCAGAGGAACAAGCATGGGGAGCTTTGGAGGGAAGGTGAAGTGAACCTTTAAGGATGGATGCAAATTCTTTAGGTGATGAGGGGGAAAGGTGTGTCAGGCAGATGAAATAGTAAAGGGAAAGCTTTTTCAGAGGAAAGATCATGTTATGTGTTTGTTAACCTCACACGGTTAGGACATCATGTATTTAATAACTGATGGTAGTAGATGTTTATTTAGTGAGAAAGCAGTAAGTCTCTACACAGGATTTGTGCAACATGAAGGTCTTTGAACCAAGGTGTTCAAAGCAAGGTGTAACACAATATATAAAATCAATGCAGTAAGGCTTATTTTAAATTTTGTATTGTATTATTGCACTTTCAAGCACTTTGCATATTTATAAGTTGGTTAATTTTAGGTTAACTAGTTGATAAGGTTTGGCTCTGTGTCCCCACCCAAATCTCATCTTGTAGCTCCCATAATTCCCAGGTGTTGTGGCAGGGACCCAATGGGAGGTGATTGAATTATGGGGGCAGGTGTTTTCTGTGCTGCTCTCATGACAGTGAATGGGTCTCATGAGATCTGATGGTTTTAAAAACGGGAGTTTCCCTGCACAAGCGTCTCTTTCTTGCCACCACTGTGTAAGAAGTACTTTTTGCCTTCCGCCATTATTGTGAGGCCTCCTCAGCCACCTGAAACTGTGAGTCCAATAAACTTCTTTCTTTCATACATTGCCCAGTCTTGGGTATGTCTTTATCAGCAGCGTGAAAACAGATTAATACACTAGTCCTTTGATGATTAGGATCTTTATAATATTTTGTAAAAAGTCAGAGTGACCAAAAAAAGTTTTCTACTCCCACAAAATTTAAATTTCACAATTTTTTAGCAAAGTGTTTAAAAGAAAAGTTGACCTTAAATATGTGTTATGCTTTTTCTCCCCAAAACACAAATATTCCTAATTTGTTGACCTTTTTTGTGATAATAGGCATTTGCCAACAGTGAACTGTAAGCAGATAATTTTGAAAATAATATGATTAATCATCCTATCAAAATAAAGGTGACATTTTAACAATAAACAAAAAAGGCACCATTTTCAAAAGAAACTTATGATATAGAACATTTGATAACAGATATTTTTAGTGTTTCCTCTACCAAATCTACCTAAGGGCAGTAACCTTTAAAAGTCCTTGTAGCTGAACCTTTAAGAAATGTAGGAAAAGAATTTTCCACATAGTATTAAAATGTTTGAAAACTTCTGATTAGTTTGCAAAACCAACTGATTGACCTCAGAACAAGAGGAAACCCTAACAAAATTTTAACAAAAATTCCTTTGCATAATTAGTGGATGAATTTGAAAGTTCAGCCTGCACATTGGTAAGTACAGATCATCATACATTTTTTCCTTTAGGAGTTTTGTATTTTTTGTCAAGGGATCATTTGCAGTTCTGATAGCTGCTAAATCCAATCATAGATCATACTTGTGAATCACTGAATTACAGTCATCAATTAAAATTATTAAATCAGAATTCCTTGAAAATATAAGCATATTGAGTCATCTTTTCTTACTGAACCGTCATTTTTGTGTCATTGTTATTTTTTGGTCAGAAACAAACAAAATTAGAGGCTATAAAAGAAACATGGAATTTTAAATATTGCTAATTGTACCTTTCTGTCATTATTTTTATTTCAGGTGTATACATAAATTATTACACACATAAAATACCAGCACAGTAGTAATTGCTTAAAACATTTTTATAAAAAGTAGTTTGGAGACTACTGTGGTAGAAACTCGAAGGGACTAAGTAGATTAATAGAGGCATGGAAATGGCCAAGGGCATGGAAGAAGGAAGACCAAGGTTGGAGAGGCAGCCTGCGTTCTCACCCTGTCACTGACCACTGGGCTGTTCTTGCGCAACTTACTTCCTCAGGCTCCACTTTCTCAGTTGTGAAATAAAGATAATAATGGTACCCACCCAATCAGATTCCAGTAAGCTATGTAGATTTTATAGGTAAAATGATGGCACAAATTACATATTCAATAAGTGTTAACCATCAATCAGCTCTTGAGACAGTGAGCTTTGGCACAGAAAAACCAAAGCTATAGTTATATAGAATATATAGCAATTACTACATTATTTTAAGATAATTTATCTTTATACATTGTCCCTGAGAGTCTGTGTGTTCATTGAGGGCAGGGATTCTGTCACAGTCACCTCTCTAGAACCTAGGATGTTGCCTAGCACATAGATCTCCAGTAAACATTACTAAATCAAATATGGCTGAGGGATAAAAGAGAGAGGTACAAGCTTCCCTTTGTTTCCACATTCTGGATTCTGAATATTAGGCTCCTCTTAGAGTTCACCAGATCCTATCTATGAAAACCAACAGGCCTATGCAGGGTACAGGATGAACTGTAGAGCAGACATGGGTCTGGCACCAAACAGGAGCCAACAGGTTAACTCTTTTTGTGAGTTCCTTGTTTATCCACTTTATAGAGACTCGCAGTGACAAGTTACTGGATCTTTTGGCCAAAGCTAAGTCAGGAGAATGCTGTAAGCTGGACAAGTGCCCGCAGTTAGTCTAAGGAGCAAGGAATGGCCACTAAAGGCAGTCCAGGTCATGAACCCTCTGTGTCTGACTCATGGCAAGAGACAAAATGTCAGCAACTCTGACTGTTGCCAGCCCAGCCCTGACACAACTCATAGATGTATTACTCATCTCATTCTCATTCTGTGTTTTACTGTATATTGAAAACATTCTTTTCTTTAAAAAAAAAAAAAGCCTTAATATTTTCATTGGGTTTGTGGATGACTAACAATCTCATTGCATTTATTTTAAACAGGCTTCCAAATCACTGTATGTACATTGAGCCTTTTCTTACTGCCTTTAGGTAGGCCTTATAATTTCTCATTCAGTTTGCTATGTGATATATCACTTTCTGACAATAAAGCAATCTTATTTTTCAATTTTAATAAAATAGTCTTACGGTTTTATAACTTTGAAGAAAAATACATGCAGTCCTGTAAAACTGAGCAATTTCATGAGTTTCCAAACTGCAAGTTATTTTGTAGCCTCCATTTGGTAATTATAGAGATTTATATCCCTTTTTTCACCCTCTACAAAATTCAGAGCTGATATGTCCAGTTGACTTGGAAACTGACTTAGGCCTCCACATTAATTATCTTTGATAATAAAGGTGTTAGATCAGATTAATGATTTAAAACTAGTATATGTTTGAGAGTGGGAGAAGGAGGTTTAAAACTAATTTATAGGAATATAATCCACTGGTCATTTTCACATTTCATCAAAAAATATTTCAGAGGGTGTCTCAATAGTAATTGATCACACTGAGGTGACAAAATGTACCATTACTGCTTCACTAATAGAAGAAAGTCATTAATCTCCTTTTAGGTCCAGACCTTCAGGATAACCTGACAATTTATCATGTATCAAGGAATTAACATATTTTAAAAATTATAAAGAAGAAGCATGCCAGTATACCATGGATTCAGTTAATGTTGCAAATCAAATAATGTCATCCATATCAATATGTTATACAGTTCTTATCATTACAACATAGAAAAAAACTTTAGCTAATCTGGTTACCCTTTTCAAAATCTCTTACTATTTAACTAAAAATGTAAATTTATTTTAACTTGTTTATGAACCACTGGGATAAAAAACAACTAACAATTCCATATTATATAGACAACATAAAACACGTGTCTGTCTTTTAAAAACAATGTATATAATAGTATAAATTTTTTAAAATCTGGGTGATTTAAAGTTTTTTTGTTTTGTTTTGTTTTTTAACAAATTAGATATATCTGAAATGAAGTCGCCACAGCTGCCTAATGCAATGTTAGTGGAGTGATTCTGTTTAATTCTTGGATTATCGTATTTCACTTGTAGAATTTTATATCAATATTTTCGTTAACAATTTATATTATCTAGTAATTAATAAGTTGAATGAGTTTCCTTTGCATTATATGCTAGTTTTTTACAGTACATAGCTATCAATTTAAATTTTTTTCTACTTGGTTTGAAAATATTTTTAGAAAATAAACTCATTAAATGAACTTTATTTCTAATTAATGATGCATTTATGATATATTTAGGAATCATATTTCATTTAAACCAAAATATTTTAGAGCCCTTTTTCTAGTATTAATATAAAGCTAGCATGCATAATAGTAACAAAATAGCAATAATAATTATAGTGATATAAATTTTAATTTGCCATTAAGTCAACTTAAAAATATTTATGTTGATTAAAGTCATACAAATGGGACTTGCAAACCCTTCTATGCTTTTACATTCAATGCATATGCAATTGCACTATGCTGAAGGTACTGTGCTGTGCTGAATCCCTCTTTTTCTCCTGATACTTCAGGGAATAAGGATAGCACAGAAAGAGCTCAGAACCTCAGGGAAGAAGGAAGGTCACCATCAATAAACAGCTGTATGCATTCAAGGCAGATATATATGAGAGGAAACTTTTTAAAATTAGAGCAGTTTTACTTCTAAGCATTAGTGCTTCTGTTTTTCACATAAGAGAAAGTAAATAAGATATAGACTTCCCTAGAACACTCAGTTATAGCACTTGAGAGAGAGAGAAAAAAACCTTGAAGTCAATAGAATTTAGGTCACTGCTAAATTAATATTTTCTCTATGGATATTCCTCTACCAATCACTTTTATACAAACTTCGCATCTAAGTTTTTGGTTCAAAATATATTGAAAATCTTACTTTTCCATTGACGCTCCATTAGCAGGAGCAAACTCCACTGCATCAATGTCTAAGAAGCTATTTTAAAGCAAGGAGGAGATTGTCGGACCTTTGTACCTAACAAAAAATCATCCTGATTTTATTTTTAAGTCATGCCTGATGCACTCTTTCCACAATGCCCCCTTGACTTCTGCTTCCTCAGAAGTTTAAATCTCTGCAACATGTGAAGTTGGTCACCAAGACATGGGTAGCTCTACCTTAGTTTTTTCTATAATGTGTGGTGCTGAGCATATTTTGTTCTTCATATATCCTAAATAAATTGGCCTCAGAGGTCTAAACAGGGCTTCACATACTGAACTTGCATCCCTCCTAACACCATCTGCATGTCCATTACCATATTCCTTTATTTATATCAATCATGTTTTGTATATGGGAAATAAAATGGGAGAAATTACATTTCTCTTTCTCTTTGACCCAGGAACCAGAAATTATGAATATTTATTCTTTTCTTATAGAGTCAACTGTAGTCATTGTTTTTCTTGTAATCTTTATAAAATATCGCTAAGAAGAATATGGAGGCCTTGTTTTACACATATTGGCATTCTTCAAGTTATGAAAATCTGTGCACAATAAACTCTGTGTTATCTCTTCTCTTTCCTACATTTTCATTTCATCTCCCCGATCTTACCCATAAGCAAATAAACATGCTGTCTCCTATCTGAACAAAGGAGGATCCTTTATTTGATCTTAGAGCTACAATCTTTTCTCCTATTCATCTTCACAGCCAAACTGTTTGAAAGTGTAGTCCTTACATTTTATTTACTTTGTGATATGGCTTGGCTTTGTGTTCCCCACCCAAATCTCACCCTGAATTGTAATAATCCCCACATGTCATGGGAGGGACCTGGTGGGAGGTAACTGAATCAGGGGTGAGTTTTTCCCATGCTGTTCTCGTGATAGTGAATAAGTCTCACGAGCTCTGATGGTTTTATAAAGGTGAGTTCCCCGGCACATGCTCTCTTGCCTGCTGCCATGTAAGATGTGACTTTGCTTCCTCATTCACTTTTCACCATGCTGTGAGGCCTCCACAGGTATAAGGAACTGTGAGTTCATTAAACCTCTTCCTTTATAAATTACCCAGCCTTGGGTGTGTCTTTATCAGCAGGGTGAGAACAGACTAAAACACTTTTATCAAAATCAAATTCACTCTTGAACCTACCAGTAATCCAGTTCTGTCCAATTTTAGCTCTGAAAATCTCATGACTCAGGAAAACCCTCATTCCTAGACAAATTGGAAAAGTTTCTCACCCTAAACTCCTCCTCCCCAAATAATCTTCACCTCCAATCACTCTCCAAATTTGGATAAACTTCCTATGTTTAATGCATTCTCTCCTTTTCATCTACACTGTTTCCTAGCTCAAATTCTCATCCACTCATAGCCTGTTATATTACATTCCTCACATGACTGACTCTCTTACTTCCTTATCAAAATCACCTTCTAAAAAGGGGACAAATAAAAATAAAATTCTAAGGCCCTCCCCCAGCCAACTGAATGGAGCATCTCTTAGCCAACAGGACTCCAGAGTAACCTTGAAAACTGAGCTCTCAGCCAGGACAGGATGGTGTTCAGACAAGCCTCCTCATACTCCCTCCCTCCAAAATGACCATTAGCCTTGCTTCCCTAAGTGCTAAACAGAAACCAGCCCTTTCTTTCTTTGATTTTTTTTTTTTTTTTTTCTGAGATGGAGTTTTGCCCTTGTTGCCCAGGCTAGAGTGCAATGGCGTGATTTCGGCTCACTGCAACCTCCGCCTCCTGGATACAAGCGATTCTCCTGCCTCAGCCTCCCAAGTAGCTGGGATTACAGGCATGCACCACCACACCCAGCCAATTTTGTATTTTTAGTAGAGATGGGGTTTCACCATGTTGGACAGGCTGGTCTGGAACTCCTGACCTCCAGTGATCCACCTGCCTTAGCCTCCCAAAGTGGTGGGATTACAGGCGTGAGCCACTGCACCCAGCCGAAACCAGCCCTTTCAAAAGACCTCAATACTGATATCAACCAGCCACCTGATACTGCCCTTCCTCTTTTAGCCTGATAAGAGACCACTGACCATGAAGTGTGTCTGGCCAGTCCATGGAACACGTGCAGTAAGGGTTTTCATGTCCTCCACTTCACCTTCTGATGTTAGGCGGCTGAAAACTCCAGGCTTGGATCATGCTAACACTGCCATTTTTGGTACATGGGACCCATGAAGGGGGCATGAATGTATACTGTGCATGTGCATGATTCACCTTTCATAAATAGTCATGACTCCTCCTCAAGCTTATGAAATATTCACATACCCGACTCAGCATAAATTCCTGTTCCCTTTGCTCCTCCCTCGAAGTATCTATTTCTGGCTTCTGGCTGGAGGCTATGCTTTCCAGCTTGTCCGAATGGCCACCCTGCAGACTGTAACCCCTTATGAGGAATTTATTTTCCAAATTTATGAACCTTGTCACTCTTCAGTTGACAAGGTAAATCCGATTATGTCACCCTGTTTGCTTAATGCTCTTTAATTCCCTCGGAAATAGTTTAAGACTTTAATCAAATATGTCATGATCTTGTTTTGTCTCTGTACATTCTTGCCTATCATGCCTCTTTTTCCTTAAGCTCTATCCATTTATATCATTACTGTCAGAACATGCCATTGCAGCCTCACATCTCTATGGCTTTGAGCATGTATTGCCCTCTCCTAAATCTACCCCTCTCCAGATGACCTATATATCCTACTTACCCTCCAGATCTTAGCTCAAGCCTAGGCTCCTTTGAAAGCCATCCACACTCTTCCAGCAGATATGAATTCTCCTCCTTGCTTTCCCCCTGTATTTAGATAGTCTTCCATTTTATTAATGCATGTCTTATTTCCTCAAAATAATCTCTCGTTTCTCTTCCTTTACCTAGCTAAAAGATCCTTAAGGAGGGGCACAGTGTGTATTTCCCTTTTGTATCCCATGAACCAGCAGAGCTTCTATCGCAATAAATAATTGTTGAAATAATGCTTAATGAGATAATCATATTATTTTTACCTGATCACATTTGGAAGGCAGAATGGATACAAGTGCATAGAAAGGATCTTGTAATTATGAACTTTTTACTGTTCTTTTGCCCTGAATGCCCTTGCACAATCACTTTTTAAGTCATATTCCATACCCAAAGAATGACCGAGAGTAATCAGACTTATCAAAAGCTGGGAAAAAAAGTGAATGATTTGCTTACTGTTCTTGCATCCCATATAGACAGGGTCTTGTCTGCAGAGCTTGTGAGAAGAGTATTGGAGAAAGGAAAAAACTCAATGCTGTTCACAGAATCTGTATGTCCATACAAAGTACATCTGCATCTTTCACTATAAAGAGAGAAATTAAGAATTTTAGGAGTTAGTATCTATGCTGTCTATACAATGCTAATAAAAATAATTTAAGGAACTGAGGCATGAAATAATTTTATTAATGGCAAAAATTTTACAGTAACAACATTTTAAAAGTAAAATTCTATAGCTACCTTATATTCTCAGCACTTTATATGATTAGTAGCATAAAACTACACTTAAATTACCTTCAATTTATGGAATCACTTGGTAAAGTCATCTTTATACTATCTCGTTTATACTTTACCATGAAATGACAGTATAAAAATTATCCCCATATAATAGAGGAATATGTTAAAAAAGTATTGCACTAATTCATCAGACAAAATAAACTTTTTCAGTCATTACTTTTCTTAATTGCTTCTCCGACTTGGTTATATATTAGAATCACCTGAGGCACTTCAGTGGCTACCAGAGACTGGGGGAGGGAAAAGAGAGGGGAGAATAGGGAGAGACTGGTCAGTGGGTACAAAGTTACAATTAGATAGGAGGAATAAATTTTGGTGTCCTGTTGCACAGTAGGGTGACTATGGTTAACATTAAAATATTGTATATTACAAAACAGCTAGAAGAAACACTTTTGAAAGTTCTCGCCACAAAGAAGTGGTAAATGCATGAAGTGATGGATACAGTCACTACCCTGATTGGATCTCTCTACACCACAGATATGTATTGAAACATCAAATTGTACCCCATATGTACAATTATTAATGCACCGATTAATTACTTAAACCAAAAAAAAAAAAAAAGACAAAATACTCATACCCAGTCTCAAGCCCCAGACATTCTATGCCAATTGATGATGGAGCCTGGGAATTAATTAGTGGATTAATGCCTCTCCTGGTAATTATAATATGCCTTTAGGGCTGAGAATTTAAACCAGTGGTTTTTAAAATTTTTTACCCAGACTAGCAGTATCACTGTCACTTGGAAACGTGTCTGAAATGCAAATTCTCAGGCGTCATCCCAAACCTATTGAATCAGAAACTCTGGAGGAGGCCCCAGCAATCTGTGTTTTAGCAAGCTCTTCAAGTGATTCTGATACATGTTAAAGTTTGAGAACCACTGATCTAAACTATTAGAAATGACCCAGAAGAAAGGGATAACTGCAGCTGTGTTTTTTTTGCCATTTTATGAAAAGGCTGTTTCTCAATGAAACGGAGTATACGTAGAGCAATACCACTCCTTATGTGTAATGACTGATTGCTCTTAAATAACTTTATTTATAAACCTACTTTTAAAATAGAGAACAAATAGAATCAGGATAACTAGTAAGTCAATATAAATGCATTCCTAATATAATAATCAGTCAGTTGGCCCGGGCATTGTGGCTCAAGTCAGTAATCCAACCACTTTGGGAGGCTGAGGCAGGAGACCACCTGAAGTCAGGTGTTCGAGACCAGCCTGGCCAACATGGTGAAACCCCATCTCTACTAAAAATACAAAAATTAGCCTGACGTGGTGGCATATGCCTGTAATCCCAGCTACTCAGGAGGCTGAAGCAGGAGAATCGCTTGAATCTGGGAGGCAGAGGTTGCAGTGAGCAGAGATCACACCACTGCACTCCAGACTGGGTGACAGAGCAAGATGCCCTCTCGAGAAAAAAAAAAAAAAAACATATAAGTAAGTATATATATACATATGTATAAATCAGATAGTTAATCTTTGATTAGTTCCTCTGTGGCTTGAACCAAGCCATGTACAATAATATAGTGTAGTGGGCAAAAACTCTGCAATGGGAGGCAGGAGACTGAATTCCAGTCCTGACTTTGGCAAGAACTAGCATGGTAACCATAGAGAAACGGTTTAATTTTAGTGGCCGTAAATTTTCTTCTTGTGTGAATGAAATTATTTACTTGATGCACTCGGTGATCCTGTCCAGCTCCTACATTCTGAGATCAAAGTTAGAAATGTAAAATGGGAAGGAAGAAGTCAGCTTGAGTACAGCACATATGAACTGTAAGAAGCAAAATATGCCCTTCCTTTCTTAAATGTCAGCATTTTTGAGACATCAAAACATATGAAAATTTGCATGTATATGAATATGTATGTAAATTATTTAGCAACACTTCCCCTTTCTCATCAAAGCTAAGTATTACAGTAATAAGTATTTGGAGCAAGAATATAAAATCAATACATCAGGAATATTTTGTATTAGTTTCCTTACCTCAGTATTTCACAGATAGGCTGATAATATTTTAATCACTAAAGTTGATGATGTGTATACCAGGGGTCAACAAACCACGACCCAGAACTGACTGCTTATTTTTGTAAATAAAGTTTTATTGGAATATGCCAATCTGTTTACATATTGTCTATTGCTGCTTTCCCATTACAGTAACAGAGTTTCATAGCCACAACAGAGATAATATGGTCCACAAATCAAAAATATTTAATTCATAGCCCTTTGAAGAAAAGTTTGCTGACCCAAGAAGTATACCAATATATTAGAATATTTACGAGTATACTTGGGTTTTACTTATGACATTTAATCTTTTTTGAGGGGAGTGCCAAAACTTACAGAATAAGTTATTTTCTTTTAAAAAATTACTGTTTTATGTACAAATTTTATCTGCTATTTTTAATGAATCTAAAAATGTAAGTATGAACATTTTTTAAGTTTCTATTCCAAAGCCCACTATCTTGAAATAATCATCTTTAAATATTAGTATAATTACTGTAGTTATAGCTCTATGGAGAGACAGAGAGGTGAGGTGGGAGAGAAAAAGAGAGAGATAAAAATTAAGAATTTTATTCCTATCATATTAAAATGGTAAATTATTAAATTATATGAAATTTAACAATAAAATAAGTATAACTAAAGGCATTGCTGAAAGTCAAGTAGATACTTTCTTACTACAAGACAAGATCTATCACTATCTAAAAGATAACATTAAGAAAAATATTAAAGTATATTATTTTAATAACATTTCATTTATAAAAAGTATAGTGAAAAAGGAAAATAACGTATTTATGTTCCTCCCACTTTCTTTTTCCTCACCTCTGAAATTTAAAAAAATCTTATTGTTAAATTTAGAATATCAAAAATCATCACATATTTTGATCTGTAATCACAAAGCTCAAACTCAGTGTCCCTCCTTCCCCATCTTCCTAGTGTTTAATATATGTTTAAATTAATCCTCTGCATCCATACTTTTTTACAGTTTAATGATTATTCAGTACTTCAACAGCAGTTTTCGCTGGTTATAATTTCTTGGGTCACCTGACCTCCTCAAATGTTTGTGGAGAAACAATTCACTGTTAGAGTACTGCAAAGTCTGAGGTCAGTCTAATCTCTCCAATCTCCCATCCAACCTTCTTTAGGGTTCGTTTGCTGTTTACGCCCAAGAGCCCTTACAGTTTCTTTCCCAAATACTGAAGTTCAGAAATTTTAGCACAGCATACCCTAATGGAAAGGTCCACCTATTATTCCCAGACTTTTATTATTCCAGGAAAGTTTCTTCCCCTGTGACTTTTTTTTTTCTTTCTCCTCAATTTAGTCCATTTATTTTGTTTAGAAACACTATGTCCTTTTTTGTCTAATTTGCCTTTACGTTTAATATTTTCTCTACAATTCTTATTTTTTTCATTTTTAATATCTGTTCTTTATAACTCTCAATTATGTTTATTCTATTTGTGTGTTGGGTAGGGGAAGGGCAATCAAAAGCTTTTATTTCTGTTTTCTAGTTCACTTGTTTCCTGATCTTTTTCAGTCTGCTTTTTATTTGCATCTATTATCTTACAAATCATAATAAAATATTTTAACTCTTTTGACATTTTATTATATAAAAACAATTTAAAATATAGCATTTCAGTAATTTCTTTGGAAACAGAGTACTTTTGTGTGAATTATTGATTTCATATCTTTACTCAGGTGATTCCTTTATGCACTTCATGTTCTTCACTGAAATTTGGAGTTTTATTCATTTACTCTTCAATTTTTGCAATTCTTTATAAAATCTGGTTGGTTTCTTTTTATTATGACTTACGAGGACAGCTATTGGGGGATAGCTGTTTTCTAAAGATTAATGGCAAAATGTGGGAAAATTAATTGGCAGAAGGAGAGAAAGGCACTGACTTCTATTCAGATTTGTTGTCTCCTACAAAATCTTTTCACCTCGTGTGCTGTTGACCCAATCCCTGACATGTATCTCTTCTCCATTTTTTTGCTTTACTTTCAAGTACAGATGTATGTAGTATGTTGCAATACCCGTAGCATCACAGGCTCTATTTTAACTCTCAATGAGCCTGCCTCCCTCACGACCCTCATTCTGCCTCATCTATGGCAATCTGCTTTATCTCTTTTATCTAACAATAAAAATGGCTTGTTAGGATTTATGCTTCCAACTGTGATAAAGTAACCAGTTTGTGTACTTCTCTTATAATAAGCAACTGTAAAATTACACACATTATCTAAAGTAAATTTTTACTGGCATTGAACTAAACATAGCACAGGAATATAATCCTTAAGAGAAGGAAAAACTCAAAATGAGCTCTGTAACCTCCATGACTTTCTGCTTGGATGCACTTTTTACTATCAAATACAGAAATAGAGCCCAGTAGAACTGAAGTTTCACTGAGTTGAGAAGCAGCGAGAAAAGTCTGGGCTTCTGAGTTGCTTAAAATTTGGAGTGTAGGGTAGCTGACAAAAGGGAGCTGAGCTGGGAATGGCAGTAGTTTGTGTGAGGATTCACCACGAATTTTGGGCGAACGTCTAGATGGCATTTTCATAGAGTAAGATTCCACAAGGTCTAGCAGAGATTTCCTGCTCTACGGTTGATTGCTGAACAATGATACCAGAGATTAGCTACTGTTAGAAAGAATACTCTGGAGTTTAATCCTGGGTGAAGTGGAGATAATTTACTGCATATCTCAGACTCTCACTTGGAGATTCAAGAAAGGCTCCACTATAGGGGTACAGGTAAGGTTCATAAACTAAATTCAAAACAAAAGTAGAGTTCTACTACCAATGAATAAAACTATGCCTGAAAGGGCAAAAATGATCTTCCCATAATTAAACTGCTCCTTACAACAGAACTCAATACCTTTTCCAGGAGAAAACCTAATATAGATTTCTCCAAATTAGTCATTAACAACATCTAACATGTATTTTTTTTTTTTTTGAGATGGAGTCTTGCTGTGTTGCCCAGGCTGGAGTGCAGTGGCACGATCTTGGCTCACTGCAACCTCTGTCTCCCGGGTTCAAGCGATTCTCCTACCTCAGCCTCTGGAGTAGCTGGGGCTACAGGCCTGTGCCAGCACACCAGGCTGATTTTTGTATTTTTAGTGGAGACAGGGTTTCACCATGTCGGCCAGGCTGGTGTCGAACTCCTGACCTCAAGTAATCCACCCACTTTGGCCTCCCAAAGTGCTGGGATTACAGGCGTGAGCCACTACACCCAGCCCCAGCATGTAATTTTTTTTTTTTAAATGCTACATATGTACATAAGTGGAAAGGTAAAAATGTAATCCATACACAAGAAAAATAAAAAAATACATAGAATAGAACAGACTCTGAATCAAACATTGGAAATCAAAGACCAAGACTACAAATGATTTATTATTATCATGTTCAAAGACTTAAAGAAACATATAGTTATAATGGGTGCACAGATAGAGAATCTCAGAAGGTAACTGCAAACCATAAAAAAAGAGGTCTATGTAAGAATGGATAAGTATATGTGAAATTAAAATGTTAGCTGGGTGAGCAAAATATCAGATTGGGTACTGAAGGAAAAAATAGTAGTGAGAATGAAAAGAGATTAATAGAAATTATCTGATTTGAAGAACAGAAAAAATATTGAAAAACCATGGATTACAGTCTCAATAATCAGTAGAAAAATATTACAAGGTCTAACATAGGTATAATTGTGTTATCAGAGAGGGGTGAAGAGAAGGAGGGAGGGAGATGAGGTAGAAATATTTTTGCAGAAATGATGGCTACAATCTTCTGCAATTTAATGAAAACTATCAACATTGATATTTTTCATGTCAACATTCCTATCAATATTCATATCAAGATTGAAAAAGCTCAGCAAAATCCAAACATGCTTAACAACAGAAAGAATGCACCTAAGTATATAATAGTCAACTGTCAAAAGCAAAACATAAAACAAAATCTCTAAAGCAGCCACAGATAAACATAATGTGCAGAGCAATTATACAAATAGCAACTGACATTTTAACAGAAATAATGGAGGCAGAATCACTTTTTTGAGGGCTGAAAATTCAATATTCAGCCCAGAATTCCTTCAATAACGAGAATAAAACATTTTTTAGATAAATAAAACCTGATAAAGTCATTGACAGCAGATGTTTTCTACCAGAAAGGCTGAAAAGAAGTTATTCAGATTAAATTGAAATGACAACAGATGGAAACATTTGCATACAAAAAGAATGTATACCAAACTTTTTAATTTCACACATTTTTTTTTTGTAGAGATAGAGTCTTGCTATATTGTCCAGGCTGGTCTCAAACTTGTGGCCTCAAGAAATCTTCCAGCTTTGGCCTCCCAAAATGCTGGGATTGCAGGCACGAGCCACCATCCCTGGCCATATTGTTTTGTTTTAACTGAGGCATTTCAATCTGTAAAGAATTATGCTCTAACTTAAAAAAAAATTCATACACCAAATCTTCCATTAATTAGACTAAAAATTATTTTTATTTGCAGTTTTATTACTATTTTTATGCAAATGCAACATTATTATAAATATAAGTACATTTGTGTTATTACAATGATAATCTAACAAATGTATATACACAGAGAATTTATAATCTAGTAATATGTGTCCTTACATCTATATGATATACACTATTGGTAAAATGCTGTACACATTCATAATTTATATTCAGACTTTGTTGTCATTATTACCCAATTAAATGATTCAGGAACACTTTATATTCACTTATGGTGGTGGGGGGGAAGGAGCAATTCTTCAATGATATATTACAGCTCACATAGTTTCCGAAACAAAATAGAAAAGCTAGGTCTTCACATAACTCAAGGGAAGAAAGTATTGCTCAAGAGGGTAAGAAATCTGCTCGTGAGTCACTGGCTTAAGGTGTGGGGCATCCCTGGCAGACAGGCTGCAAGAGTAGGCTTGTGAAAGATTAATTAGCTGCCAGAGAAGGAAGGCCCATTCAGAATTTCTTTGGAAGGTGAAAATGGACTAAAGTGATGGAGCATGACAGCACTGCAAAGAATGAAAATGATTTGTACATTTCCATCAAGACATAAACACTGAAGTCTCATGCAATTTTCTGTTTCTTATCTTTTTTTTTCTATCATTTTTTAGGAAGAAGTTCACAAGCAATAGCTCTTTCTTAACTTACGTCTTGGTTTTCCTTTATTTCCTTTCATCTCCTCTCTTTTCTCTTTCCTTGCTGCTTTAATTTGTTATTTTGGTAACTGAATGATAAATATTTCTCTAAACTTTCAACTTGCTGTAAAGCAGATTTGTCTACTCTTCCAGGTCAGATACATCTTTATTTAAAATGCATTTCCCATACATATGTTAACTCTAAAAGGACACTGTTTTAACACAGAGTTCCTTTGTGAAACATTAAATTTTAGGGTTTTTATTTCCTTTGATATGTTTGTTTTAATACTACTAATATTGAATACAAAGTTGTAACTTAAAATTCAGGCTTGTAGGAATATGCAGGTCAACAAAATGTGGCTAATAGAATTATGAAACATTGATATAAAGACAGTAGCAAGATATTTTTTAAGTGAACATGAAAAAAAGATTAAAAAATATCTATCTGTGTTTTCAAAGGGAATACTAGAATTCATTACCATATTAACCCTTAGTAAGAGCTGGATTTTAAATAGCATTTATATAATTGAACCAAAATAAAATGATAAAATCTATCATGAGTTTATCTGAGATAAAATTATTCATGAAATACCTACTCTAACAATCCAACATGAACATAAGTGAAACCTATTTAAATCCCTAGACTGCAATTCATAACATCCAAGTTCATGAGGGATTTTCCTCACCTCCTAGTTTTCTGTAAAGGTTTATATATAAGCTATTTTTAAAATTCACAAGAATTTTGCACCTTAGCCAGGCAAAGTCCTCGAGTGACACCCAAATTTTACTTCAAAAGTCAAGAATACTTTTATAATGAAAACATTTATTTGTTTTATATTGTCAAAAATAATATAAAATAATTCATCATGTGATAGTTCCTTTCTTTGCAGCCATGAAATTCAGTTGGTTATTTAGTGGAGACGTGAGATCTAAATAAAATCTACCATGGAGTCTGCCGCAAGCTCTACCATAAGATTCACCACAGTCTGTGTCTGTATGAAAATCATGTGGTCTGAGCATCTCAGCCAGGTTGGATCATGGCCAGGCCACAGCTCCTAAACAAAAGAAGTTCTTGGCCAAAACCCTCGATGATAAAAATATACTAATAAATTGAACATTGTTCCCAAATGATCATAAAAATCCACCTCACATAAAAGGCAGACCCCTAACAACCTCAAGTACCTGGAACACGGGCAGGATCTTGGGTCTAAAAGCAAAAGGTGAACAAATAAAATGATCATAATAGAGCTAGCAACTCAGAGTGCCTTCAAGTCCTCGCTCAGCCTTGTTAAACAGTCAACTGAAACATTTTCGTAAAGAATATGGGTGCAGGAGGGCTGGGGTTAAAAGGCCAGAGTAGCACAAACTAACAGTGAGAAAAAGTGGAAGCTTGGCAGTAAACTGGAAAACTGAAAATATATAACAAAAAGAAGACCAAATATTAAAATAGCAACCCGAGGCAGGCTGATAAAGATCAAAACAAACAGCTTTATAACTCAACACTTCCTACATCTTACATTATAGTTTAAGCAGACATTTATTGAGTGCTTAGTGTTCTAAGCAATTTACATAATTAAATAACAACAATGTGAAAATACGGTCGACCCTCATTATTTGTGATTTCATATTTGCGAATTTGCCTATTTAATAAAATATATTTGTAATCACAAATATTCTCTCTTTGCTCAAATGCTATCCAGGCTCCTCGGAACTCCCTGACTAGGTCTCAAGCTTGGCCTATAAAATCTACAGGCTGTCAGCGAACATGAAATTCTCCCACCCTCCTATGAAAAGACTTGAATAAGCACTAGATCAAGCCTGCATCCCTAGGATGACCCAGCCCCATTTCAGATCCTGCCTGGGGAAGCTCATGGCTGCCAAAAGAATTGACTACTCCAGCCCACACCTGATGATAAGCCGCGGACACCTTTTTTAGGGCTGCCAAAAGAATCGACTACTCTAGCCCACACCTGATGATAAGCCCCAACACCTTTTTTAGACCATTTACTACAAAGGTCTTACAATTGTGGATCCTTCCTTTATCCCTTTGAGATACCTATGTGTCTCCTACAATTAAGGAGTATGTTTCTCAAAGGACCTGAAAGCCATTCCTTTAAAATGTAAATATCAGGAGGAACAGCTTGCCTCCCAGTCTCTGCTGGAGGATTGAATCATTTACAGTGACCAACGCTTTGTAATTTTTTGCTACCCTGACTCTACTGAGTCCCTGCTCACCCTTCTCCCTATTCTACAATTCTCTCTTTAAAATGCCCAGTCCTCCTTGTACAAATCTAAGTTGAATTCAGGTCACGCCAGACCCTCTTCCCTTCTGCAGCAGTATATTACTGATTACCACCTGATCTTACCACTTTAACTAGTGTCCAGCTTTGTTGATCTTTGACAGTAACTCCCAAATTATACTCACAGCCCTTTTTGCTCATTTGTAGACACAGGCATGGGCAGAAGCTTGAAAAATTTGAGTCACCTGATGTGCATGTTCCCATTCGTGTTGAAACTAGGCAAAGCCCTACCTTTGTGTTTCAACTCTCATACTATAAACATGGTGGCTTTAACAGTCTATTTATTGCCATGTTTTTCATGCTTCTGTGATTTTTTGTTGGTGATTTCCCTATTTAAAACAGCCCTTGGCTGTAGCGCTATGTGCTGTCTAGTGATCCTAAATGCAAAAAGGCTGTGATGTGTCTTAGAGAGAACGTACATTTGTCAGTAAGCTTTGTTCACACACAAGTGATAGTGCTGTTGTCTATGTGGTCCATGTTAATGATTCAACTATATATATTAAATAAATTATCTTTAAATAGGAACATACACAAAACAATGCAGGTATTGATTGGTTGATGAATCAGCTTCCAGGAAATTAACCCCTGTATTTCCCCTCAAAACAATAATCCAGTATTTACTAATTCAGTGTTTGTGGTGACTTTATAGAATATAACTGCCTTGAATAACAAGAACTAACAACACTTATAATTTCCCCAATTAACAGAGAAGGAAACTGAGGTAGAAGGAACCTGAGTAACACTCAACATTACACAATAGTAGAGGCAGGATTTTATCCCAAACAGTTGGTTTAAGACTATGTTCTTTTAACCATTATACTACCTTCCTGATTGTTCACATAAGATTAATATCAACTGAGGAACTTAGATCATCAAGAATTGATGAAATTATGCTCTATAGGCAGAAAACATATACATTTTATAGAAATTATCTTTAATAAATAGACACTATTTGCTTACAGGTGAAATGGCCACTATCTAGAAAATTAATTTATATTAACCGATCTCCCACAGTGTCAGATAAGTCCATTTCTGTGGATTAGAAACATTTTTAAATATATTAACTGGTCTAATACAGTGGTACACTGCAGTTGACTCGTACTGGTTCACACAGGAAAATGGTATACATTGCTTCCCAACTCCACATTCAGCAACTTCAGGTTGATCCTCTGAAATGTGTTACGGTGAGGGTATTTACACTATGGAAGTTGTCAAATGCTACATATCGAGGCCTTTATTATTCTGAGAGTGGGCTTGCAAGCACACCACTATTGGATGCCTAATATTCTCAATGCGATAATTTTATGTGTCAACTTGACCAGGATAAGTATGTCCAGATGGTAAAATGTTACTGCTGGGTATGTCTGTGAGGGTGTTTCTAGAAGAGATTAACATTTGGATCAGTAGACTGAGTAAAGGAGATGTCCCTCGCCAATGTAAGAGGGCACCATTCAATCCATTGAGGGCATAAATATAACTAAAATGGTGAGTTTGCTCTTTGCTCAATCTGGGACATCCATATTCTCCTGCTGTCGGATATCAGAGCTCCTGGTTCTCAGGCCTTTGAACTTGGACCAGGACTTAGACCACTGACTGCCTTGGTTCACAGACCTTCAGGTTTGGACTGGAACTGTACCACTGGCTTTCCTGTGCTTCCAGCTTGCAGACAGCACATCGTGGGACTTCCTGCCTCCATAATTGCATCTATCTCTCTCTCTGTCTTTCTCCTATTGGTTCTGTTTCACTGGAGAACCCTGATTAATACAGTGTTTATCTAGAATTTATTTACCTTTTATAATTACACTAATTTTTAAAATATTTCTCGAATAATTCCATTTATCATCTAATCATTTTATCCATGTGTTCACTTGAGTTCCCCTTGCCTTATTTATTGTTTTGTTTTTTATTTATTTTTAATCCAGCCCATTTGATACTGAGACTCAGAAGAGTAAGAATGAATGTGAGCTGTATGTAAATGCCTCAATTCTTAAGGATGCAATAGTAAACTATTTCTTCATGAATACACAAATATATGGTTTGGCTGTGTCCCCACCCAAATCTCATCTTGAATTGGAGTTCCCATAATTCCCACATGTCGTGGAGGGACCTAGTGGGAGATGATTGAATCAGGGAGATAGTTTCCCCCATACTGTTCTCTTGGTAGTGAATAAGTCTCAAGACATCTGATGGTTTTATAAGGGGAAACCCCTTTCGCTCGGCTCTCATTCTCTCTTGCCTGCCACCATGCAAGCTGTGCCTTTCACATTCAGCCACAATTGTGAAGCCTCCTCAGACACATGGAACTGTGAGTCCATTAAACCTCTTTTTCTTTATAAATTGCCCAGTCTCAGGTATGTCTTTATCAGCAGCATGAAAACGGACTAATACGCACAAACTCTTACTTTACTCTGAAATGTAAAATAAGAATGTGTGTATTAATAAAGAAATAGTTTACCATTGAGTCCTTATTTTACTTTACTTTCAGTGTAAAGTAAAATAAGAGTTATTTACAGAGATTTTTTACAGAGTTTAGGTTTGTTGCCTGTCATCCGTACCATCAAGGTATGTACTGCATGTGCCACAGTCTAAACTAGTTTAAAATATTATTTTACCTGAATATTATAAAGGACAGTAAGAGCTAACAGTGAAATGTCACATTGCTGAGTGATTCTCTTGGTTTGGGTTTCTGAAAGTTAATAGACTAAGTAAAATCGTTACATATACTTTACAATCTGTGCCTTATGATGTGGAACTATGAAAGTCAATCCTCCATGTGCCTGAACCCCAGACCTGGGTAAGAAAGAATGAAAGCTCATAGCTTCAATCATACAGTGCTGTTTTTTAATGTTCTGCAGTTAGATCACTTTTAGCTTCCAAAAATTCCATGACTTAAAACCATCAAGGAACCATTTAATGTTTTGTCTTATAGATAGATAGACAGATAGAAAAGGTCAACAGAATTGTTTTGAGGCATATATTTCTTTCAAAAAACTTTAAACATAAAAGGAAATAAATTAGCTTTAAAGATGCTTGGGAATAACTTCATTGTTAACTGTAAGTTGATAAAGAAGTATAACCTCATAAACTCTAAATTCAAAAACCTCTTCTAAAGTATTTTATTCAAACTTCTTTCTATCAATTAATTTAATGCAATATGTTCACATGTAGCCACAATGATACATTCAAATTTTATGTCTGTTTTCCTTTCCATATCTACCTCCTGAAAGAGATCTTAGAAAGCAGATATTGAGAACAGGAAAAGTTAATGACAAAGGCAAGAACTCTAGCTCTAGTAGTTTGGCTATTAGAGAGCAAAGAGCCCAGCAAGCATAGAATAAAGGAGAAAAAGCCTGGCTGAAATGAAGGCGAAAACGCTTAGGTTATCCAGGGGCTTGATTGTCAGAGAAAAAAAAAATCTATTTAACCCACCTGTTTCCTCATGCGCAGAGCTTGCCTTCAAAGCTCAGTATCTTCTGACCATAAAGAGCTAGAAACCCGAATGGACCCACAACACACATCACTATCACATTATCCTGTTTATTTCCTTTTTAGCACCAATCACTAGCTGAATTTAGCTTATTTATTTATGTTCTTGTTCCCTCTTACACTTGTCAGCCCTGTGTAGAGTTAAACACTCCATGAGGACTCTGGCCTTATATGTCACAATCCATCACTTAACAGTTGTACATAGCTAGCCCAGAGTGGGTACTCAATAAATATTTATTTTTAATGAAACGACAAATCTTCATGTTCTCTGAAGAGACACCATTACTTCCTATATTAGTCTGTTTTCATGCTGCTGATAAAGACATACTCAAGACTGTGAAGAAAAATAGGTTTCATTGGACTTACAGTTCCATGTGGTAGGGGAAGCCTCAAAATAATGGTCCAGGAGTGAAAGGTAGCCACAGAAAATGAGGATGATGCAAAAGCGGAAACCCCTGATAAAACCGTCAGAACTCGTGAGACTTATTCAGTACCCTGAATAAGTGGGAGATCATTTGAATTATCAGAGCGGTTTCCCCCACACTGTTTCACGGCAGGAGGTGAAAGGCGCTTCTTATGGAGGCAGCAAGAGAAAATGAGGAAGATGTAAAAGTGGAAAACCCTTGATAAAACCATCAGATCTCGTGAGACTTATTCACTACCATGAGAACAGTATGGGGGAAACCACCCCCATGATTCAAATTATCTCCCACCTGGTCCTCCCAGAACACATGGGAATTATGGGAGTACAATTCAAGATGAGATTTGGGTGGGGACACAAAGCCAAACCATATCACTTCCCAGTATTTAACCCTCAATGCAGTATCCTTCCCTTTGGAATTCATCTTGAAATTTTGAATCTATTGTTGCTGAGATTTACGTGGATTTTAATTACCTTAATCACATGATCAACAAAAAGGGCACAATAATTGATTGCCCAGTAAAGACTATAGAAACTTCCAGTATTTTAGTTTTTATTTTCTCATCTAACAGTATAATTTAGTTAACTGAAATTTCTGACTTTAATTCACACTCTTGTTCTCAGGAATGTAAGCTCCTTAAGAGTATTAAATGTGTATACCTTGCTTACCATTCTTGATGGTATCAATGTAAGGGTTCCATTTTTCCACTGTGTTGCTATAAAACAAGCTTGTCCAACCCATGGCCCATGGGCTGCATGCAGTCCAGAATGACTCTGAATGTGGCCCAACATAAATTACTAAAGTTTTTTAAAGCATTATGAGATTGGCAATTTTTTTATAACCTCATCAGCTATCACTAGTGTATTTTATGTGTGGCCCAAGACAATTCTTCTTCTTTCAATGTGGCCTGGGGAAGCCAAAAGATTGGACACCTCTTCTTTAAAATGTCAGCAAAAGAGTATTTTTTAATGTTTGAATGAGGATATAATTCACTGTTAAAAAGAAAGTGGGAAAATATATTAGGACTAACAGGGGACCTTCAGTTTTGCCACAGTAGATCAAGTACACAACATTACTGTTGACTTTATTTATCATGTTTTTGCTGCCATGATATGTCAGAAATGACTTTATACAAAATGATAAAATAAGAAATTTGTTTTTGGAAAATTAGTTCCCCATTGTCTCCCACTTTCTGTTATGTAGGCCAAACCCTTCCGAGCTGAATAAAAGTTTTATAGCAATATTTCACACTTAATCATGTTCAAAAACTAAAGGCCAACAGTATGTAATTTTCTATATAGTATTATTCCTGAGCCCCTGGTATGTCTATTATTTTCTTTTCTTCTTACTCTTTAATAAATTCTATAACAACTATAAGCAAAGGTGAAAGATGAGGAATATTTGGAGGGAAAGTGTGGGTTATGTGAAGCTATCAAAGGAAGAAAATTAAACCTAGCTTGAACTTCCTAAGTCAGCATATGTAGTCCCTAAAAATGAAAATACTAAAAATGGCAAACATAACTTAAACACAGAATATTTTTCTCAATTAATTCAACTTTTCCATTTACCCAAAGGATGTTGTCCCTCTTTCCAGATCCTAGAGCATTCTAGCCATCTAACAAGAATATAACATATAAGAAAAAATATTTAAAAAACACAATCCAGGCAGGCAAACCTAGAAAGGACAATTAGTTTAGAATAATAGCATTAGTAGGGCCGGGCGCGGCGGCTCACACCTGTAATCCCAGCACTTTGGGAGGCCGAGGTGGGCAGATCACGAGGTCAGGAGTTCGAGACCAGCCTGGCCAACATGGTGAAACCCTGTCTCTACTAAAGACACAAAAAATTAGCCTGGCCCAGTGGCACATGCCTGTAATCTCAGCTACTTGGGAGGCTGAGGCAGGAGAATCGCTTGAACCTGAGAGGCAGAGGTTGCAGTGAGCAGAGATCGCGCCATTGCACTCCAGCCTGAGTGACAGGGAGAGACTCCATCTCAAAAAAAAAAAAAAAAAAAAAAAAAAAAAAAAAAAAAAAAAAAAAAAAAGAATAGCATTAGTAGGAGAGCTTCCTCATTACTTTACTATCTTATTTTAAGGCACTGTGATTCAATGGCCAAGATATACCTGCTTTTATTCTATAACTGAGTACAGTGGCTACATTCTGACTTTTCCTGACAGTCCTGATTTTACAGAATTTTATTATTTTCAGTAAATATAATACATCAAATATGTCTTAAATATGATTTAATTTCCATGTCTCTGAAATAGTTACATGCATAATGCACAAATCAGATTTATACTCTTTGTCAGAACTTAGCCATTAGGTATCTGCTTTAAAATTGTATTTTGGAATTAATTCCTTCATTATCAGTATTCCTGGTGACATAAATGTGTGAGATTCTTCCTCAATGGTAGTATAATTTATTGAAATATGAATTTGCATTTATACTCCTGGTGATTTTCCCCTATTTTTTCCAGTGAAGCAGGGAAACAGACTTTGTAATTCCTTGCCTCTGGAATATTGGATGGACAGAGACCAGAAACTACCTGGAGTCAGAAGTGTTTCTCATCTTTTGTGAAACTCTAAGCTCATGCTAGTTATCTCTGAAAGAAGAGAAGGCTTTAGGGAAGCTTTCAAGGACAAGGAGAAAGAGTGAGGTAGATTCCCTTGGAGTAGGAAAGGGGTATGTATGCTTGTCAGGCTCTGTGAGAAGGAAAGAATTTAGTATCATTCTATTGCATTGCCTGGAAAAGGTAGCCAGATCTCAGAGGGAAACACCACAGGGTTCATCTGAGAGGCTGGATCCTAGTCCTAAGTTTCACCCTTCATCCAAAGATGGTCCATGTATAACAACAAAGTAAGGCACATTACCATGAAGCTGGGACACTGAACATTTATTTCAGCAGTGGGCAGATGACCAACAACTAGGAAGGGCTCCTGATGACTAATGTAGAATAAGGCTCCAGGAACTTGGCACCACCATAGGGAAGAGATGCCCTAAGAATGACTAAGGTAGAATTTCTAGCTAGACATATAAGAAAGAGAGTCAAGTCTAAATTAGCTTGACTTCTAGTAAACAAGGAAATTCCATATTTCTTACATAACTGATTTGTAGGCAGAGATTCATGCATCACGGATATGCATGTATTCATCGCATATTTAAAAGTAATTCCATATTTGCTATTCATGGCAAGAAGAGAAAGGAGTTAGGAAAGGTAAAATCAGTTTTTTTCTCTGCTATAATATCAGCACAGCATGGTGCTCTCAAGCTTTAAATCTGCTTTTCCTGAGCCCCACCCCGCCTTATATTTCCTTGGGGCTCCCCTGGGCTCCTCCTCCATGGAAACCCACCTGCAGATAGTTCATGATACTCACTAAACCCCTAACAGTTTTTGCTGCTGTTTTTAACACACATTTAAACTTAGTGGCTTCTTCACCTCATCATTCTTATGTCAGGCTTTGGTGAGCAACTAGTTAATTTAATTAATCTATGCTTATGAAATGAGAAGGACGCATGAGAAGTCTTCTCAACTAGCATCCTCATTCCCATTTCTCTTGAGCCCATTCCATCAAAGCATATTTTTAATATTTACCTTCAAAATACAATAATAAATACCATAATTAAATCTTTTCTTTATTCTTTTATCAAGAGAAATTATTCCAGTTGCAGGGATCTTAGAACATATAAGAAAAGATGCAAATAAGATAGTGAGCTGGTGGAAAAATAAATATTCAGGGTTATCCAAGACCTTGCAATAACCTTTAAATTATATGATTAACTGAATTGCCTGTCTTTGGATTTGTTCTTTATTATAAAAACAATTTTTGCTCCATTGATACATTTAAGGAAAGCATATTTATTTCCTTTATATTATAGCTGTAATATGGAGAACAAAATTCAGAATAGATGGTATTTAACCAAAGCAGTCATGAATATGTAAGGAAATCCACTTCATCTCAGATCCAGTGAATGGAAACAGAAGGTTTAATAGTAATTATTTTCCCCTAATGTTGTAAAAAAAAAAAAATGGAAAATCATTTTCTCCCTCTGAAATACCTATGTGAATAATAACTGAACTGTAAGACACATAACTTGTAACAGGATCTAATATTTTATCTATAATCAGTTAATGAAATATGAATCATTCTGTTGACCAGAATGATATAACATGGCAGATTTTTAAGAATCCTTTGAGAATCTGTTATCTCACCTCCACTTTATTTATTCAATGGCCTCTTCCTTTCATATTGAAAATTAAGTTCCCTTTTTTCTTGGTAATTCATTTAATATTTCATTAAAATATGTCACCTAGCATGTGTCCCTCGTCATTACTATGAACTACATTAGGGGATGTTACCTTTTACTGCCATCACAATGGATAGTCACTCCTCCTGCCCATAAAATCACACAAACAGTGAACTAATTAATACTTTTAAAGAAAACTATTGTCTGTAAGAAATAGAAAACCAAGTTTGAAAAAAAAATCACACACATACTTCCTTTGTATTTATAACATCGTATCACACTAATTATTCTCAAATTCTACCCATGGTTTTTGTATCACAAATTGATCTGTTAGAATCATAAACAGAATGGTATTTGTATCCCTCATCCACCATGTGCTTTTTACCTCTCATGTGTGATGTTCCCAAATCAGGGACAGAACTTTGTAGTGAGGACCCATACACAAATACAACAAAGTGGCCAGCTTAAGATATGAAAATGCCAGTTTGTTTTATGGGGTGATAAATATGTCCTATCATGTCTTTACATTTTAAGACCTCTGTTTTATTTCTTGGTAGATTTACATATGCCATATCCAGTTATTCATGTCAAGAATTTAAAACTACCAGTATTTCAATACAGAAGCACATCCTATTACTTTATACTATAATTTATCTTTGGATTCAATATGTTTGTTAAACAAAACCTGAATTTTACGTGAGAAAACACCGTTTTCCTATTAAGCAAATCTTTCTTAAAAAGCTATATGGATATTTATGGAGTCAGTATTTCTTCCCCTTAAAGTTGCATATCCCTTATTTTTTGGCCTGAACCTAGAACTAGGCTCAATGTAGGTATAATTTCCAGAACAAAAATAGGGATTGAATAGGCAGTGCTATTGTAATTATGCCTTAGGGGGTTTACTTGTGAATATATTAAGAACAACCATAGTTAACAAACTATTTGTACATATGCAAATGATATATTGACAGCAGTCCTGTTGAAATGACTTCTGCCATTACATTCAATCCTGTACATATGGCAAAATATTTTGCACTGTGTGACTGGGATATTGACCTTGATGCTTCCTAGTTATAAGCATGGGTCTGAAAAGGGTGAATTATGTCAGGCAATCAATTCCTCACAAATTGCATAAATAAACAAATATACCTTCTCTATATTCTGCCCGTTGGGTGTCAGCAGCAGCTGCTACCTGCAGGGTGTCATTCTCTGTAAGCTGTCTCTTAGTTTCATGCTGAGCATACTCTTCTGTTTAAATGAGACAGTGAAACAGCTCAAACTCTGCTTGCTTCAAGTCAACATGATCCACTTGTGTTTGTGCCTGTCACTTCTTAGCTCGTTATGTTGCTGTTAGTTTTGCTTGAAGTATTTTGTTCATCCTTTTGGTATGACCACCCTCCTTCAGATAGCCACATAATTGTTTTCTCATTCAGGTGCCATCCATTTTCATTACATGATTGGTCAGCAGGCTGAAAGTTGGTAAGGATGACTTATATGCCTATTAGACATCTGTATTATAAGGCCAACTTTTATATGACTTTGTTTTATCATCTGTATGTAGCACAATTTACACATGATAGAAATATCGACTGATGCATATAAGTGTGTCAGTTATTACAAACCAATCATCAGGCTTTTGTAATTAGCATGTATTTTGTTCAGCTAAATAACTTATTATGCAATTTTTGCACCTATTATTTGGTACTAGTCTGCTTAATTTCTTCAAACAGTAATCCTTAATTCTATGATTTAAAAAAATCATCAAATTTAAAGAAAGTTTCTTTAGAAAACAAATATGTTTAAAGTCCCATCTACTATATCAAAATGAAATTAACAGATAATAATTTTAAAAATGGATATATTAACCTAACTGTAATGTAAAAAATGTAGTCAGTAATATATATCAAAAAATGTGTTTTTCAAAATATAAATGCTCAGGCCCAGCTACACCAAGAGACATAATGATGGAGTCAGTGACTCATACCTACATATGGAATCATTCATTATAGCTGTGACAACCATAAATGCAAACAGTTAAGGTGTACTGTCTAGGAAATTCAAATTCAAGTGGCATTACTGTCACGGAGAAGAGTTTCTGCAACGCTAAACAATTCTTGGTAAGGTTCTGGTAAAATTCAGTAAAATATCACCTTGGTTCAAATAGTAGTTGCATTCCTGGAAAACAGTATGTAGTAAAACTTTATAAACAGGGCTTTGTGTTTATTTTCAAAGTGGACTTGGGTTTTAGGCTAAAAATTAAAATTTGAAAATAAAATGTAAGAAAAATTGTAAAATATATTAACAGACTTTTTCTTTCTTTATGAGTATGCATGGGGCATTTTGAAGTCCGATGTGACACAAAACAAGTCTTCATTATGCAGGACTGCCCTACTCACAGCAACATGCTTGGCCTACCTGGCTGCACCCACTACATGACAGCAGTGCCCGTGAATCACTGAAACAAGAATAAATAAATAAATAAATAAATAAATAAACTCTCAATTGTCAAAATGTCCCCTTGAGAGTGGTGAACCACTAGATTAATTATCACATTGACTTTGCCATTTCTTCTTACAGCTCAGTGTGTTGCTTGGTAAAGACTTGGAAATCCACCCATTAAAAGCCCCAGGAAAGGCAATTTTGCATTAATTATTGCTCTCCTTTTAAATCAGTCTAAAATACAGACTGGCTCTAAGTAGGTACATGACTCATGATTGCCTCATCCCTAGCAGTCAGAGCATCAGGACAAGGTAGAAATGCAGCGTGGGACAAGTGAGGAGGTCCAGGAGCACCAGGGAATGGAAAACATGGATTCAGATGAATAAATGGAATGTGAGGATGACAAACCATAAAATAGTGGATTTATATTTTACTATAAAGACACATGTACACATGTTTATTGCAGCACTGTTCACAATAGCAAAGACTTAGAACCAACCCAAATGCCCATCAGTGATAGACTGAATAAAGAAAATGTGGCACATATACACCATGGAGTACTATGCAGACATAAAAAGGAATGAGTTCATGTCCTTTGCAGAAATGTGGATGAAGCTGGAAACCATCATTTTCAACAAAGTAATACAGGAACAGAAAACCAAACACCACATGTTCTCACTCATAAGTGGGAGTTGAACAATGGGAACACATGGACACAGGGAGGGGAACATCACACACCAGGGCCTGACGGGGAGTGGGGGCTAGGGGAGGGATAGCATTAGGAGACATACCTAATGTAGATGATGGGTTGATGGGTGAGCAAACCACCATGGCACGTGTATACCTACGTAGCAAACCTGCACGTTCTGCACATGTACCTCAGAACTTAAAGTATAATAATAAAAAAAAGAAAAAAATAAGTGGATTTGGAGAAGGAAGAAACTGGGGAGACCTATACCTGCTGCCATCCCTGTAAGCTACTGCTGTTGCTGTTTCCATCAGTCAAGTTCATGTGAGGAAACAAAGTGGTTCAAGCGGCAAAATTCCACAGCTGTTTTACAAATTCCATATGGGGCACTTTTTTCAGTGGCTTCTTAGAGATATTGAGCAAACATACACTGGAACCTTAACAACATGGGTTTAAACTACATGAGTCCACTTATACATAGATTTTCCTCCTCCTCAGCCACCCCTAAGACAACAAGACGATCTCCTCCTGTTCCTCATCTTCCTCAGCCTACTCAACGTGAAGATAACAAGGATGAAGACCTTTAGGATGATCCCTTTCCACTTAATGAATAGTAAATATATTGTCTCTTCCTTATAATTTTCTTAGTAACATTTTTCTTTTCTCTAGCTTACTTTATTATAAGAACAGAGTATATAATACATGTAATATACATTTGTGTCAATTAACTTATCAGTTATTTGTGTCAATTATCTTATCAGTAAAGCTTCCAGTCAACAGTAGGCATTTAGTAGCTAAGGTTTGGGAATGTCAAAAGTTATACTCAGATTTCTGACTGTGTGGGCAGTTGGTTCCCCTAACCATTGCATTGTTTAAGAATCACGTGTATTGCAAAAAAGTGATTAACTTCTTAGCTCTAATACAGTCTTTCTCCACAATAATACGACTCTAGTATTTTAGCTAAGGGAAATTTAGCACCCATATTTAGATATGTTAATATTCAAAGGTAAATATAAAACACATTTCTAGGGATATTATTTTTATATAATCTGCCATTTGTAACCACATACATTTCTAATTACCCTTATTTTGAAGCAACAAATAAAGATGTAGAAATGTCAAAGGGGAAGGTACTCAGTTTAGACTGGACACCTTTCTAGTAGACATAAAGATCACCCCATGTCAGATCCTTTCTGAAATCACTCAGGAATAATATATAAATTATTGAAATCAATGCAAATATGATATAAAATTAGTGGCTATTCTAAAATCAAGGCAATTTTTATTTTTTTGCAATATGAACACTATATACTGCTATGACTATTTAATAACATTGTACTTCCTAAGGTTTCATAAAAAGAATACTAGGCTTGGACTCTGGGCTCATTAACCATTTCTGTCATTTACATAACTACAGGCAAATCATATATACTCCCTATATTTATGTATAATCAAGATAAAATGAAAATGTCTGACATCGATTTGAACATTACACAATTTTCAAAATGCTGGCTAAATATTAATAGTTTTAACTCTTTATTTGCCTATTAAGGAAGTAGAATTTTGATTATTCCATCAGAAATTGTTTCCACTAGAAGTCATATCTTACGTAAATATAGTGGTTCAGATATGACTGTTCCTGGCTGTGGTCTATCCTGAAGCCATGAGGACTGGTTGGGTCATAAGGAATAGGTATTTTTAGTAAGGGCATGCTCAAATGGATTGATCAAATTAGAGCTTTAGAAGCAAGAGAAATTGAAAAATAAAAGCAGGAAAACCCCATGATAACGCACCATGTGATAATGCAAACATAGACATAAATGTAGATATAATGCAACTGGCACTTGCTTTTCCATTCCGCAAACTGAGTTAGTTTTATGTTCTGTATGGCAGACAATGGGGATATAGAATGAAGGGTGATGATAGGCAAGTAAACGTTAGGGAGCTCACTCTTGGTAAATGAAAAGGCAGAAAGATGGATACTGTGTTCTTAGTGTTGTCCAGGCCCAAGCTACAGAGTCAGGGCCCACAAAACAAGCAGTAACTAATTGGAGAATCATTCTTATTGTCCTAGCAGTCTCAATCCATTGTAGAATACATATTTTCCCTGTTGATATTAAATCTATTGCAGAACAGTTTCATCATATGACACTATCCCACAACCTGACCCAGCACAAACCTAGATCCAGTTCAAAGCCTTGAAACTCCGGCCTGTTAGCTGCACAGCCTTGCACTGCCTACTTCCATAGCTGCAATAGTAGAACTCCACATTCTACACAACTGAACTATTTGTCCATCTCTACAAAAATACTGCTGAAATTTTGATAGGAATTACACTGAATCTACTTGTTAATTTGGGGAGAATTTTCATCTTTAACCATATTGTGACTTGCAAACCACAAACCCTGTATGTCTTTCATGTTTTGAGGTCTTCTCAGATTTCTTAAGTGTTTTGTAGTTTTCAACATACAGATCCTGTATGTCTTGTTAGAGTTATACCTGTGTATTTATATTTTGGGAGCTATTTTGAATGTTTTTTTTTAAATTTAAAAAAATCTAAAATGTTGGTACAATTGTGCATGGCTAGTATATAGAAACAAGACTGATTTCTGTGTGTTGACTTTGAATTCTGTAACCTTGCTGAACACTATCCCACAAATTTTGATATGTTATGCTTTCATTCTGGTCAGATTATTTCTAATTCTCCTGTGAATTCCTCTTTAACCTTTGAGCTATTTAAAATGTGTTGTTTAATTTAAAAGCACCTGGAGACTTTCCAGATATCTTTATCGATTTCTAATTTAATTCAGTTTTGTTCAGGAAACATACTCTGTAAGATTTAAATCATCTTAATTTTATTGATCTTGTTTTATGGCCCAAGATACAGTCTATCTCGATGATGCTCCACGTATACTTAAGAAGAAAGTATATTCTACTGTTGTTGGGTGGAGTATACTATAAATCTCCATTAGGGAAATTTGGCTGATAGTGCTGTTCAAGTTCTATATCTTTAGTGACTTTCTGTCTGTTAGCTTTATCAAGTGCTCATAGCATGCATTTGTATGAATAATCTTGGTTTATTTAAAGGGGTTAAAAACGCTCTCTTGGAACAGTTTAGGCAGTTATCTCACTAATTATTTATCTATCTTACAGTACAATCATTTTAGATCCCCAGATTTTCAATCCCTTTTTTCTCCCACTTCAGCTGGTTAGTTTTTGCAAGTATAAGATGTATGTACTTAAAATACATTATCTCCTTCCACTCAACAAAGTTTGTTATAACGCACTCTAATTACATTTTATCTATTTTATAAATATATAACATTTATACAAATATGTTTATATTACACTATTATTTTTATATTTATATTAAAATTTTATATTTTTATAATATAAATATGTATATATATTTTATATTTTATAATTATATAGTTTTTCTGTTATGTATTGCTTTTATGCCATTTATTAGAATTTAAGCCCTTAGGAATTAAAGGCATGCATACCTTTTGAAAATGTGTGCAGATCCCAATACAGTCCCTTCATCACAGTGCCAAATATATACTTAATTGAGAAATTAAATATCGGCCAAGTGGACAAAGCTACAATTGTCCGAGTTTAGGATTCTAGGCTCAGGCAGAAGCCAGAAAGCTAAAAATGGAAATATGAATAGTGGTATATTAGTTTATGAATGAGTATTTAGGGAGCTGAATTTGGAAATAAAAGATACAGTCTAACTTAATTTGTCAAACTTGTTTAATTTTAACTTGATTTATCAGAAAATCAGTCTGAGATTGAAAGCATAGGTAGCATGGACCATTAAACAAGATCTAAATTACATGATTGCTAGATCCAAAATTCAGACTGTCTATATCCTGCAGGTTAGTGAGCTTCTGAGGTCCTAATTCGGATCTAATGAGAAAGGCAGAATGAGGTAGGCAGGCAGTAGGTATTGCAGAAGAAATTGGAAAGTGTCATGCCCGAGTTAGAACAAGGACAGGGCCAGGTGAAAAGGAGTCAAAGTTTAGACTAAACTGAATGAATGAACAAATACATGTATGAATTAATAAATAGCTGATGAGTATGTGAATAAATATAATGCAAGACAAATTAAGAAGACTTCCCCCACCTTGAGGAAATGAACTTTAGATGTCCTTCTATTTTCCCTACTGGGATTCCCATAAAGTATAAATTTGCTTAGATCTCAAGATCAATAAAAATAAATGCTTTGTAGCATTTTGTTTTTTCCCTCTTTTAACATAAAATATAAACTTTATTTTAAAAACACATATGATAGTTTCTTAGATTTTTTTTTTTTTTTTTGCTATACCAGAGGCAGACAAATTGACTAGAAACTGTTTTCAGTTGATTGGCATTATTAAATTAGACAAATACTTACACTATGTTTTATTAAAGTGCTATAGTTACATACACAGTGTATTTTCTTTTTTCCCAACTTCACAACGTAGTAATAAGGCATAGTTTAAAACCTATTATGTCTCCTAAGGAAATACGAAAGTATGATATGAAAATAGCTGTTTGGAGGTAAAGTTTCTACCAGACAGCATATGTTATTTCTGTCACTGATGTTTTCTAACAAATCATTTTAATTGTTTCTTTGTAACTGTTCTAGTATTTCATAAGTTTAACAATAAGACATTTTATATGGTTTTAATTTCCTTTTACTTAAAATATACTATTTTTTGTGGATTTCAGTATTTTTCTAAGCTAATGTATAAACATAAACATAATCTAAAATATAGCCCCTTAGAATAATTATATTTAAATGTATGTTAAACAAATATTTATATTGACAAATATATAAGAGAGAATTGAATAGTTAATTATAACTAAATACAATACATGACATAGAAAAAAACTGAAATAAATGGTGGGAAAAATATAGTCCAGCCAAACTTACATACTCATGGGTTCTTTGACTATTTCTCCTCTAGAGCTCATAATATTTCCTCATCTTAAAATGCCTTCCTGGACGCTGGGCAATTCAAATTGTGCCCAACTTTCACTGTCTACCTCAAATCTCACTTTCTCTTTCAAATCTTTCCATATAACCCTAGAAAAGGCAAAGTCTCTTTGTCTATATTCCCATAGGGATACTAAGCCTCCCTATTCTTTAAGCGTCTACTACTCCCTGCTTTGTATTAATCATTGGGTTAATTTACATATCGAGTGCATATTTATCACAGTGCAAAAAACAACTCCTTTTTCTCATTCCTTCATATAGAAAGAGGAGTTGTCAATTGGATTTATCAGTATCCATGACATAGAATATAGCAAATTCACTAGTGTGCAGGCTATGGCATGTTGGAGGGCCATTCCTTGCATAACTCTGTACTTTCTCTGAGTTCATGAAGATATGGCCTGTCTTCAATAGCCTCTGCTATTTCCTTGTCTGGCTTTCTATTTTTCTCCATATGATAGAATTGATTAGGAGAATGATTACCATTTGAGTACTCCATCCTTTTATTCCCTCTCTCTTTGCCCACACACCCTAAGAGTGCTGATTATCGTCCCAGTTTGCATTCAGCCAGAAGTTTTCATTGTTTCAGCTTCTAAATTCTGTCCACTTGACTCTGATGCTTTTGTGCAAAGATCTGTGTAGAATTTTATTTGGAGAAAGTGCTTTAAAGTATCGGATTCAGGTTTATATGAGCCTCCTGGCAAAATAATATAAATTTTTATCAAGACCCTACTGCTACAACAAAAAGTTAGATTTATCTTTGCAAATAGATTTGTCAGTATTTGAATGTAAGAATGGTTTTACAAACTATTTTCCTTTTGCTTTTATAAGCTTATTTAATATAGAATTATCCTCAGTATCATCAAAAATACATAGAATTTGTGCTACCAAGTAATACAGGTTTTAATAAATCAAACTTTAAAAATTCAAACTATTTTTAGACACAGAAAATTTATTACAAAAGAAATTTTACCTAGAAGTCAATTGTGTTAAACAAAATGAAACAACACCAAAAATTTCTTGACATGGATGTTAGGGACCCACTTCTTAATTTATTCATTCTTTTAATAGATACTTCTTGAGGAACTTCTATTTTCTACACTCAATTCTAAGCAGTAAGACAGAGTACAATTCTGACAAACTACTCCTCTCCTTGAGCTTACATTATTGTGTTTGTGTTTTTCAGACAATAGGCAAATACATATTTAAGACATGCTTAAACTTACCAAAGTTCAATAAATAAAAAAAGGTATTGGAAAGTACCACTTAAGTAGGTAGTCAGGGAAGTTTTCTCTAATAAGATGATTCATAAAGAGAGATTTGAATGAAGTGAGGGAATAAGCTATGTAGATATCTGTGGAAGGGATTTCCAGGTACAGTAATGTCACTGAGGCATAAGCTTATTTGGAAGAGCTGCAGAGGCTAGTGGCGTCAGCACTAGAGAGAGGGATGGGGACAGTGATGGCATATATGGTTGGAGAAGGAGTTGTAGGTGAGGGCGGACATCTGCCTTAGGATCATGGTAAGGATGTTGGCTTTTCTCTGCTGCACCCTTTGCTTCACTAAAGCTATAACTAAAGCATCTTCTCAAAACACCTGTGGCCCCATAAAGCATGACTGAAGCAGAGGATTCTTGAACTAAGGTGATCCACTGACTGCTTCCCATGTCCCATGCCTTGTGCTGGGTTTTGGAGACATAACATTGTACAACAGAGACAAGGACCATGAGTGGAATTGTTTTACTAAGGTAGAGGAAGTGAGAAAATGTGGTCCCGGAGAGTTATGTGAGCTTTGCTATCCATTCTTGCAAGTTTAAAGAGCACAGAGAAGGCTCTGATATACTGCATAGCATTTTGTATATTGTATATATTTGGTTGCACTTATGGATGTATATAGACATATGTGTGTACTATGGCTGTGTGTGTGCACACTGTCAAACATTTTGTTCCCTAAATCATAAATGAGACATAGTCCAGTATGTAATGTCAATTTGAAGCATATTAAGAAGAACCTCCATAATAAGTTCTCTAATCAGCAATTAGACTTTTTAGTTGGTTGATAATATTCGTGAAATTGGATTTGATATAATAACATATGCATTATTTCAATCATATTCATTCATGCATATAATGATATAAGCAGCATTCAATTTGCCATTGGGAATTTCAGCTAGTGCATGAAAAGAATGCTGTACTACTCACAAAATCTCTCAATACTGAGGTTAATGCTACTCAGTTCCACTTCTTTATTTGCACTCATTATCTCTTCCATTTTCATATATGATGTATACGATAAGGGCAGGAATTTATAATAACTTGCATGCAGGTTCCAATGTCACTACTATGATATTACTATCATGCCCTATGCTTAGGAATCTAAGGTATTGTTTTTATCATTTTCTATCTATATTATGCTCTGAACAATGGAGGACAAGAATAGTAGGTAATGGGCTTCTTCAACACCCCCTATTGTGATGGTACACAATACATAATGTTGAAATGACAAGCAAGCTAAATGAACACTATAAAATTTTGTTGATACTCAAGAAAAAATGACTTTCTTTGGGGAAAGTGTGAAACTATTGATAAAAAACTCATATTGTTTGTAGATAATGCAGTGATTGGTGCCCCCAGATTCTTCTTTCACGGAACATTGTAGGCCTTTCAAAGTACCATCACAATTATGTTAAATGTTAGTCTGAATTATACAGTATAAGAAGCTTTACAAAATTTTGAGTGCATTAAGCAGTTATAATAAATTATGACATTTATTAAAATAATACCTAAGGCATCAGTAAAATCTTATCCAGAAACCAAAGATGACAATACCACAGTTTGGCATAAAGCATAATCTGAGACTATAATACTGTTATTATTATTATTCTGAAAAACAAACTGCCTCAAACTTTTTCTTAATAAACTTGAGTTGGCTCACTTTAAATTTGTTCTCTTATTTTAAGGTAAAACATGAAATTTTCAAATGACCTGAAAATGATTGGTATATATAGCATTTCCAAATAATGTTATCAATCAGATATTTGTAAAACAGGGTACTGCAGTTCTTTTTTACAAATCATAAGCAAAAAGTTATAATCTTATTCCTTTATTAAAATTTTTTTAAGTTCACAATTTTCAATAGCAACAACTGATATTTATTCTACATTCCACAGCATTGCTCCCAAAAGTATTGAATTTATGGAAGACAATGTGATTTAAAGTAAATATTCAAGAGTGAAAATTTCACTAGAAGTTGTATTTTGGATGATTAGAATTAATTTCAGGCAAGTATTTTAAATTATAGTAATTGTAACATTTATTAAAATAATAATTGCAATGCTATTAAACTATATTTTATGACTTTTTAATGACTTACCATTACATGGAAAATTTATGTTGGTCTCCATTGACAAATCAAAAACAAAGCAAATAATGTGATTTTCCAGACCACTTCAAGGTTAACTTTCCAATTGTCATCTCATGTTCAGTTATCTTTTACTCTTATGTTGTCAAGTGTTTGAGTTGCTTTGTTAGTTTATAATCTCAAACATACCGTAGTATGTCATAGACACCACCACTCTGTCTTTCACACACACACACACACACACACACCAGAAACTATACCTTGGTAACAAGTTGTATTTGCTTATGTTTTCTATAGTAGAAGATATATTTTATTTCCAAATAGTCATTGTTATCATTCCTTTTCAGAGCTAAAAAATACTTCAAAACTTTGTTGTATGTAAGTATAAAATACAAAAAGCATCTTTTATCTTGCTTTCAATTCCAAAGGCAATAAAATCATAACATAATTCATTAGTAACAACGGTAAAATTGAGAATATAATAGATATTACATTAAGCATATTAAACAGTTGACCTCTCAGAGTTGTTTTGAGGGCAAATATTAGAAAGACTATTTTGTGAGTTTTTTAATTGCTGATTAAAAAGATTTCAGACAAATGTATCCAAATACATGGGCACATGGGAGCCTCCATTGTTGAAATTACTGTTGTAAAATAATTTACTAACTTTAGAATATAGGTTAATAACTTTTAAATTGTCGCAAATTGAATACAAATTGAATGTAGTACTAACTAGAACTCTAACGTTATTATAAAAACATCATTTTATATTTCACTAAGGACATATTTGTTACAGTTCATTTATAACATATATCAGTTGCTAACTTTAGTATAGTCAATATTTTCTCTATGTCTCTGTTGTAAGCTCTACACTTTCCTTACAAACAGAAAAATATACATAATTTAGAAAAAGGTATAGTGTTTTTGAAATGTAAAAAAATCAGAAACTAGAATTTTAATCCAAGAAAATGGATACCTTCATGAATTAAATTTGGACTTTAAAACCTTTTGTCAACTAACTCATTTGATTATTATAAGCATGTGTGTATGTATACCTAGAAGGGGAATGATGAGAATAGCTTCATATAATCTACCACAATATATCAGTGGCTTTGTATAATATAAATCTATTATATATAATGGGTTTGTTGCGCTCTTCACATAATATAAAACCAATCTGACCCTCTAATAAGAAGCTACTTAAGTGAATGAAAACAAACTCAAGTCCACCTATAGGTATGCTATTTTCATTTTCTTCCACTGCTATTAATCTCTTTAATGAGTGTATTTTGTTTTCCTTTAAAAATGTTTTGAACCTGAAACTCAGGAAATACATATTTCTAAAATAGCAGCAATAATGAAACTCCATATTATAATCAGTAACTTAATTATTGGGAACATAAATATATGAAAAACTCACTGTCTGGATTGATACTGAGAAAAATAGTGTAAAGAAACAAAACCCCCATTGGAAAAAAAGAGCTCCTTGAATACTATAATATCCCAAAGTCAAAGCACTATATTTTTTCCTTATAGGAAGTCCTATGAATTGAATTGATTCCCCCACAAACTCATACATTAAAGCATGATTTAGAATAAGGAATTGATTAGAGTTAAATGAGTTCATAAGGGTGCAGCACTGATCTGAAAGGATTTGTATTCTTATAGCAGCATTCAAACCCGAAGGCTCTTTCACTCTCTTTGCCAAGTGAGGACACAGTGAGAAGGCAGCCATCTACACAACAGGAACAGAGCTATCAACAAGAAGTGAGTCAGCTGGCATCTTGATCTCAAACTTCCCAGCCTTTAGAACTGTGAGAAACAAATTTCTGTTGTTTAAGCCACTCTGTAGTATTTTGTTATGACAACCTAAACAGTCTAATACAGGAAGACCCACATAGATTTTTACTCAGAACATATTTACTCTTCTTCTTCTTCTTTTTTTTTTTTTTTTTGAGACGGAGTCTTGCTCTGTCACCTAGACTGTAGTGCAGTGGTGTGATCTCAGCTCACTGCAACCTCCGCCTCCCGGGTTCAAGCAATTCTCCTGCCTCAGCCTCCCAAGTAGCTGGGATTACAGGCACACACCATCACACCCAGCTTACTCTCTCTCTCTCTCTATATATATATACACACACATATATTCTATATATATACACATATATTCTATATATACACACATATATTCTATATATATACATATATTCTATATATACCTATACTCTATATATACACATATATTCTATATATATACATATATTATATATATATACACATATTATATATATATATATATATATATATATATATATATATATATAAAATTTGTATTTTTAGTAGAGACGGGGTTTCACCATGTTGGCCAGACTCGATCTCTTGACCTTGTGATCTACCCACCTCAGCCTCCCAAAGTGCTGGGATTACAGGCCACCACAACCGGCCTACACTTACTTTTCATGCAATTTCAGTAAGTCTGGTTCTTTCATGATGCTATAGGCAATGCCATACATGTTTATTGCAAACAAAAACATAGTAATCTGGAAGGGTGGAGAGAAAATTTATCCATCTGGAACACTTATTCCAGTGAGGTAAGATAGAAATTGAAGGCTGAGATAAAGAAAAACTGGCAAAGATAGACAATTTCAAAAGCTCAAGCAGTATAGGAATATTATGTACTGTGGAAAACAGTACTATACATAGCAGATCTCCAGGGTATCCTATTTTATTGCAAGAGAAAAGGCGTAAGGTTTTAGGTGAGGCATGAGGTTTAGGTGGCGATATGGTTTGGGTCTGTGACTCCACCCAAATCTCACCTTGCATTGTAATCTCCATTATCCCCACGTGTCAAGGGAGGGATGAGGTAGAGGCAATTGGATCAGGGAGGCGGTTTCCCCCATGCTGTTCTCCTGATAGTGAGTTTTCACGAGATCTGATGGTTTTATAAGTGTCTGGCATTTCCCATGCTTGCACTCACTCCATCCTGCTGCCCTGAGAAGAAGGTTCCTGCTTCTCCTTTGACTTCTGCCATGATTGAAACTTTCCTGAGGCCTCCCCAGCAATGCAGAACTGTGAGTCAATTAAACATCTTTCCTTTATAAATTACCCAGTCACGGGCAGTTCTTTATAGCAGTAGGAAAAGGAATAATACACGTGGGTTAGGTTTCAATTGTCTTGGTAATGTCTTGGATAAGAGTCTTAATTTCCCTGAGACAAACATTCCTGAATTATAAAGTATAATTCCATACCCCCCAACATTTCTTTTTTTTTAATTTAAAAAGAGAGACATGACTAATTGGAGGCCAGAAGTTGTAGTGTAGTAGTCAGCCTCCAAGAGACCCCTAGGAGTCCCCACCTCCTACTATTTCTACCACCCTTCTGTACACCCTGTCTACATTGTACCAGATTTGGTCACTGTAACCAATAGAATATGTCACCAATAGAACATATCAGAAGTGATGGTATGTTCATTTCTGAGATAGCTTATAAGAGATATTATTTTCCGTTTTTATTTCTCCTCTCTTTCTCTCTCTCCCTCCCTTTCTCTTTCTTTCTCTCTGTTATTACTTCCTGAGGAAAGCCAGCTCCCCTATCATAAATGCCCTATCGTTTTTTTTCTTATAGGAAGTCCTGTGAATTGAAGCACTAACCCCCATTGTGACTATTCAGAGTCACATAAACAACACTGTGGAGAAGTCCACATAGTGAAAAGCCTATTGCCAACAGTCACATGACCGAGCTTGAAAACAGATCTTCCTGCCCCAATCACACATTCAGAATACTGCAGCACCAGAAAACAATGTGCCTATAGCATCACAAGAGATTCTGAGCCAGCAGCACCTAGCTCAGCTACTCACAGATTCCTAGTACCCAAAAACTATGTGAGACAGTAAATGTTTGCTGTTCAAAACCACAAAATTTGGGGATGATTTATTATGCAGCAATTGACAAATAACACAAAATTTAGAAATTGGAAGTAGTGTGGTGCCACAATAAATACCTAATATGTGGAATCATTTTGAAACCAGGCAATAGGAAGTAGGTAGAAGGGTTTTAAGAAGAGTTTTAGGAAAACCTTGAACAGACTGTTAGCAAAAGTTTTGACGTTGAGGAGGCTGCCTGTGAACAGTTAAGGGAAAGAAAGGAAAATTTTATTGGAAATTTGAGGAAAGAATATTCTTGTTACTTAGTGGCAAAATGTCCAACAAACCTGTTACTTGCAGTAATGTGGAAGATGGAAAATGTACCTAACAAATGGGGTGATCCAGCTGAGGAAATTTCCATTAAAAATGTTGAATATACTCTGTTTAGAGTAAAATGTGAGAGGAGACTTACTAGTTAAGGACTGATTTTGAAGATTTCCAGTGTCCCAAGACGGGAAACAAGGATAGAATTAGTAGAATCCAACGACGTGACTCTAAAAGCCTTTGTTAAGACTCCAGAAAAGTTAAAAGGGGTGTCTCATAGTACTCTGTGGTGAAAAAAAAAAAAAGCCCTATAAAGAATTTAAGGGTATGCATCATAAATCCTCTCAACAAAAAAAGTAGAGAGAGATTCCAAGAACGTAAAGAGTATAGTATCTCAGCCATCTCAGTGGAAGAGGGTAGAGAAGAGGCTTATATAGAAAAGATGCAGGGACATAAATTTTGTCAATGGAGTGATCCTTAACAAGATCCACAGAAGATCTACAAAGTTGTATGCAGATTATGTCACCAGAATCGCCAGTTTTAATTGAAAAGAACAGTGACAGTACAAAATAAAAAGAGGTCCTTGGACCCTTAAATCTATAAATAAGAAGGCAGGCTATAAAAATTACTCAGTGTGAACATGCACTACCATTCATGAAAAGAAAGGGTAACTCAAAGGGAGAAACCAAAAACCCAGAATCTTAAACAAAAAGATACAGAGAGCATTTGGGGGCAGGAATCAGAGTTGGCAATAATTAAGAACTACCAATATTTGCCTAGTTGGATGTTAAAATTGCTGTGGACTTATGTCTCCTTTGTGCCTTTTATTTTTTGCCTTTATGAACAGGAATGTCTACAACTATTATCCTCTGTTGTCTGCCAGGATATTGGGTATGGGGGGGCAGTAACCTGCCTCTATCTCTAGATAGAGAGGAAATATACTTAAGGGGCTGTATTTAAGTAATTTTATCCAAGGAACTGTATTTAAGTGCCTACACTCCAGGAATCTCATCCATGCCTGGACCTAGAAAACAGCATATGAACCTCAAGCTGATGCTAAAATGGGATGAGATTTTGGGGAAACCTGCGGGGCAGTGTGTGTATTTTTCATATGTGAGGGAATTTGTATTGTGGAGGTCAGAGGATAGTAGTAACCTCCAATACAGTCCTTGATGATCTCACCTCAGTTTTACTCACATCTTGGTATGGTTCCCTCCCATATCCCCCTGCTTGGTCTCTGACCAACATAATATAGCAAAAGAGAGGGCATATCACTTTGAGAGTAAGTATATGTTATGGTATTCAGTTTCCATTGCTACTGTAACCACTTCTCACAAATTTAGTGACTTAAAACAACACCCAGTTATTATATCACAGTTCTAAAAGTCAGAAGTCCTGTTAGGCTCAGCTAACTGTGTCCTTGCTGTGGGTTTGTCAAGGCTGAAATGAAGGTGTCAGCCAGCTGAGTTTTTATAGTGAGGTTTTAGGAAAAAACAAACAAACAAACAAACAAACAAAACCACTTCCAAACTCATTCAAGTTGTTGGCAGAATGCTGTTTCCTGTGGCTGAAGAATGAAGGTTCTCTTTCCTTCCTGACTGTCAGCCAGAGGCCACCCTGAACTCCTAGAGTCCTCTCTTCAAGCCTTTCATATGGGCCCCAAATAGAACACAAATTTTTCTCACATTGGAATTTTTCTAGCTTTTTCTGCTATACCTCTCCTGACTCCAGCAGAAGAAAATTTCTCCATGAACATGATCATACCCTACATCCCACCAATAATCTTATATAATCTAGGTTAATATCCCTATTTTATAGTCACTGATTATTAACCTTAATTATATCTACAAGTCCTTTTTGCTACATAAGGTAATATACTTAAAAGGTCCAATAGGATATATTTGTGTGTGAGAGGAGACCAGTTAGTTAAGGACTGGTTTTGAAGATTTATATGTATCTGCTCTCTCACTTTCTGTATATATATCATCTGATATATATATATGTGCACACATGCGTACACATATGCGCACACATGCGTACACATATGTATGTGTGTTTATATACACATATGTATACACATATGTGTATATATGTATATGCGTACATATGTATGTGTGTGTATATATACACATACACATATACATGTATATATATGTATATACATACGTGTGTGTGTATGTGTGTGTGTGTGTATATATATATATATATATATATATCTCCCTCACTGTCTTAGATCACTCACTCTTAGGAAAGCCAGATGCCATATCATGAGAAGCTGTATGAAGCTGTATGAAGAGACCCACATGATACTGAAGAAGTTTGCAAGCCATGTAAGCTTGAAAATAGATCTTCAATCTCCAGTCAAGCTTTTGGATGTGCAACCATAAACAACACTGATGGCAACTTCACAAGAACCCGTTAACCAGAACCACCCAGCCGAGCTGCCACCAGATTCCTAACCTTCAGAAACCACGTGAAAAAAAAACATGGTTGTTGCAAGCTGCTAACTCTTGGAGTAAATTGTTATAAAGCAATTGATAAATACAGTGTGTCTTCAATTTTTCTCTTTCCATGTATTTATTTCTTAGACATTCCAGAGTTTTTCTCACCTATTTTGGTAGAATTTTTCCTCTCCCTATCAAATCATTATTCGTAGATTCATCATTTTTTTTCTAATGTATTAACAGGTGAATTTTCTGTTTTCCCCGCTACATTATTATTGATATGACTCTATTTATTTCTCTTCTATTTTACTTAATTATAAAAGTCTTTAGGGTATTTATTTGAGAACTCTTTTCTCATCATCATTTGCAGTTTGGAATGTAATATCGCCATTTCCTTTAATCAAAAACTATATAATTACATATTAAAATTATCTTAGACCTACTTTAGGAACATGTTAATAAATTGTCATTTTATTAAGTATTTTGGTTAACATTTTGCTATTAATTTCTAGTTTTGTGTTAGTGAAAATTAAGAATGTGGTATGCATATTAATATTATTTTAAAAATTTTGATACTAACATTTCACCCTAGGATATTATCACTTTTTCACGTTGTAAATATTCTATAGGCACTTGAAAAGAAACTATATTATTTATTTAAATATATGAATAGAAAGTTTGGGATATATATTCTATAAATATATAATCTGTTTAATATACAAATACATCTACATCTATTACAGACCTATGATAGACATCTACTATTGTATGAATATCTTGCTAGTATTAATTATATTTAAAGTCTATAAATTTTTATTTATTTTATCTAATCTATTGAGGACTTAGCAAAAAGACTATTGTAATTTCTCACTACTATGGTAGTTTTCTTAATGTCTCTTTGTACACATTTTGTGTTTTTTTTTTTTTTTAAACGACATCTTACTTCAATACTAGATTCTTGATAACTGTTAAAAAGGGAGAAAGTGCCATGTGACAGTTAAGGTCAAAATCTGTGAGCCTGAGTGAATGGATTCAAATCCCAGCTCTACCATTTGCTGGTTATGTGGCAAGCCAAGTTCCCTAATTTATAGAAGTCTTAGATTCCTCATTCATAAAATGATATGATAAAAATGGTACTTAACTGACAGGCTAGCAGACATGTAACAGAGAGTTACATGAGCAGCCACTGATAAAGCACTTAGAAAAATATACTTATAGAAAGCATATATAAATTAACATCATATATTTCCTGGCATATAGGAAGCATCCAATAAGCATTGGCTTGTAGCATGATTATTTGTATTGCGGATTCTAAATGGTATTTTAATAAGTAACTTTCTGGTAGTATTTATCATATTTCATTGAAACATACTCTGAAACTAAATTTAACATAATTTGTTTTTTAACTGCATTTGCCTAGTATTTTAAAAATCTTAGGTGTCATAATGGTTAGATGGGTTTTAAAATAAGCAAATCTTTTATTTATTGACTTAAACTAAGAGTTCCTAGATTTCAAAAGTCTTAATATAATCACATTTATTGTATATATAATTTTATGTATGTAATATACATTTTGTAGGCTCAATGCATTTTACCCATCACTGCCAAACTAATCTTCTGAAGCAGGAGCTTAAATCGTAGCATTTCTTTGCTTAAAAGCTTTTATTTTCATTGTCTTTTAAATAAGAGACAGAACTAATTATGATCATCTGGCTCTATCTTCCACCAAAACTCTACAAATAGCCTACATACTCATAAAACAGGATTCTATTCAGTTCTTCCAGCTAAACTTTTTCTCCCTATTATCACTAACTATAAAAATCCTAGTTAAGCTACAAAGTCCACCTTAAAAGTTATCCTTATTAATCTTTTCCTGACTCCCCTGATTTACTACAGGTCATAAACTACCTGCTGTAATAGATATGTATATGCAGGTCATATCTACCTCTCAAATTCTTGAGGGTCCGTCTTCCACCAGCATACGTCCTACAGTACTTTGTGTAATGCAAGTCTTATAATTCACAGGTTTACTTATTAATTCCATTAACTTAAATTGGAATATAAAATTACAGTAAAGGAGAGCAATATCCACAAAACACCAGATTAGGCAGCTCCAAACATCTGTGCCTTCACAAAAATCATTTAAAACAAGCAGAACTGTCAAAACCAACTTTGTCAGAACTCCAGAAACAGTCAAAAGTATACAGTGACCAAATGAATGCCGAATCAAAAAAAAGGGGGGGGCAATTCAAAAATGGTAGCCAAAAATTGTGGCATTCTTACTCGCCCTTATCCACACCTCTCCATGGCTTTGCTGCAGTCCTGAAGATGTTAACCTGTGTTCTCAGCATGGAACCCTGGCCTCTGGTTCTGGAAGGAGCAGAGCAGGGTTTATTGAAAAATAATTGTTTCTTTGTTCTAACCTGTTTGGGTGCTACCTGAGGGCTGACATAATGTTCTTGTTTCTGTTTCATATCTTGGATCCCACCAAGAGCAGAGGAAACAGAAGGTGCTATTCAAAAAGGGAAGGCAAATGAAGAACCTGCAGCCAACTGAGGTAAAAGAGAGATTACCATTAAGACACACAACTGACTGCCTAAATCTTGGGAGAAAAAGCCAGGAAGGTAATTTCTTTGGGAAATGAGAACACTCAAAAGTGCCTGTATATACTGGGGAATTTGGAAACCAAGAACATGCCTAGGATAGGATGCATGCTCAAAAAAGACCCAAGAAAACCTTAAGCTTTCATCATTGGCTGATGTCCACACTCAGCACAAGTAGGAAGTAAAGGTTGGGCCAGAGCTTTAACTGGGCTGGCTAAATCTTAAAAGAGTGACCCAGCACAGAATTAATCGTCAAACACTGAGAGGTGTTTTTTTGTTTTGTTTTGTTTTGTTTCCAAGCACTTGGAATTCAAGAAAATCTATATCAAAACACTAGCTGAACACAAACTAAAGGAAATAAGGGAATCAAAATAGATGCCATCAGAAGAGTGAAAACACAGCCCACAGAGTGGAGGAAAATATTTATAAATCATATACCTGATAAGGGAAAAAGTATATGGTTATATTTAAAATATATATCCAGAATATATAAAGAACTTATGCAAGCCAACAACAAGAAGACAAAAAGCAAATTAAAAGTAAATAAAAGACTCTGTGATGGTTAATTTTAAGTGTAAACTTGACTGCATTATGAGATACCCAGATAGCTGACAAAACGTTATTTCTGGGTGCATTTGTGAGGGGGTTTCCTCAAGAGAGTAGTGTTTGAACTGGTAGACTGAATAAAGAAGATCATCCTCACCATTGCAGGTGGGCACCACCCAACTCACTGAAGACACAAATAGAGCAAAAATGAGAAAGGCTGAATGTGCTCTCTGCTTGAGCTGGGACATCCACCTTCTCCTGCATCAGGTGTCAGTGCACCTCGTTCTCAGGCCTTCAGGTTTGAACTGGCCAACTACACCAACATCTTTTCTGTGCCTATAACTTGCAGACAGAAGTCATGGGACTGCTCAGCCTCCATAATTGTATAAGTTAGTCCCTCACAATAAATCTCTTTTTATAGATTTATATTATATATATTTATATGTATAATTTGTATAATAAATATATATCTCCTATGGGTTCTTTTTCTCTGATGAATACAGACTTGAATAGACATTTCTCCAAAGGAGATTTAAAAATGGCCAATAAGCATATGAAAAGTAGCTCAACATTTTTCGTCATTAGGAAAATGCAATTCAAAATCACAATGGTAACTGAAAGAGTATAAGTGGATTATTTGTAACACAGAGAATAAATCCTGGAGGTTATGAATAGCCCATTTACCCTAATGTGATCATTATACATTGTATGCCTGTATCAAAATATCTTATATGCCCCATAAATATATATGGCTATGCACCCACAAAAACTAAAATTGAAAACACACACACACACACAATTAGATATCACTTGACACTTAATAGGATGACTGTACTAAAAAAAAAACAAAAAACAAGAAAATAGCACATGTTAGCATGTCATGGATGTGGAGAAAGTGGAATCCTCATTTATTGCTGGCAGGAATATAAAATGATATAGCCACTGTGGAAAACACTTACACTGTTTCCCAAAAAGTTAAACATATGTATGTGTACCAGCATCTGTTTGAGTATCTGCTGTCAAGTCTTTGCAGTATATTTTTAGAAGCAGAGTTGCTGGATCACATGGTAATTGTATGCTTAACTTTTTAAGGAACATAGTTTCTGTTTGGGGTGATAAAAAATTCTGAAGTAGATTCTGGTAATGGTTGCATAATATTGTGAATATAATTAATGCCACTGAAAACTCTACATTAAAAATGGTTAAAATGGAAAACTGTATGTTACATATGTTTTAACATAAAAAAATAATACATTAATTTTGCATTCAGGTAGTATATGTTGTATTTATATAATCAAAAGATGGCAGATATAATTTTGAAAAACTTGTATAGTTCAGTTTTGCATATATTAGTATTTAATAAATTATCAATTATTTAAAAAGGTTTAACATAGCATTCATTCAATGTAGACGTAAATAAAATAATTAGCACTATGTAGCTGTGCACTAATGATGCAATAGTTACGATTGAAAAGGTGCTGTTAATGTACTTGGATTTAGAATGTCAACAATTGGCTCAGAATATCCATTTCTCTTGAACATTTCTGATTAATATCTTTTGAAATGTATTAAACATAAGTTTTGAAATAAACTATATAACTTTAGTGGAAGAATGCTTATCTTAATTATTAACTAGCTTACTAGGGTCATTATCGGTTGATTACATTTAAATTGAAATGAAAAATGAAATAAAACAGATGCCAATTTGTTAATATACATATTATATTCACTACCATCAAAAACAACCTAAGTACTTTATTTGGTATCAAAACAAGTACAACATTAATATGATTAGTGTAGGAAAACTGTAGTCATGCTTAATGAAAATTAGACCTGTTCTGTCAGGGTTATGAGCAAGAGGTATAATTATGTAAACTAAATAAGTAAATGTACTCTGCCAAATATTCACTCCATACATTTTTATTTTGCATTCACTCTTTATGATAAACATATATATGTACATATTATGTGAATTGTTTATGTTCATGCATATCCTTGGAAGGACATCTACAGAATACTCCAATGAGGCCAGGATGTACTTTCACCTAAAAAGGTATGCCTACAGAACATATGCCCAGTCATGTTCACCAATAGTGTGCTGTTATAAACTTTTAGCATTACTTTGCCGGATGTGGTGGTTCACACCTGTAAACCAGTGCTTTGGGAGGCCAAATTGGGCAGATTGCTTGTGTTCAGGAGCTCGAGACCAGCCTGGGCAACACGGTGAAACCTGTCTCTACAAAAACATACAAAAATTAGCCAGGTGTTGTGGTGGGCGCCTGTAGTCCCAGCTACACAGGAGGCTGAGGTGGGCAGATCACTTGAGTTTGGGAGGCAGACGTTGCAGCGAGCCAAGATTGTGCCATTGCACTCCAGCCTGGGTAACACAGTAAGATGCTCTCTATAAAAATGTTTTTAAAAATAAACAAAAAAAAAAAGCAAAACTTTTAGCATTACTTGACTGACAATATTTCACTACAGCTATGGTCTAAATGTTTGTGTTCCCTCAAAATTTACAGGCTGAAACCTAATCTCCAATGCAAGAGTATTAAGATATGGCATCTTTAGGAGATGATTAGGTCATGAGGGCAAAACCCTGAATGAGATTAGTACCCTTATAAACAAAGTCTGAGGGAACATTTTTGCTCCTTCTGCCATGTGAGGTCACAGCAAGAAGACACCATATTTGAAGCAGGCAGCAAGCCCTCACCAAACACCAAATCTGCTGGTGTCTTGATCTTAGACTTTCCAGGCTCCAAAAATGTGAAAAATAAATTTGTTTTTCATAAGTTACTCAGTCTAAGGCATTTTCTTATAGTAGCCCAAACGGAGTGAGACAACTACTGTGCCTTTTTTTTTAACTGTTAAATAATTATAAGCATAGTGGCTAAAGGGTGTTTTTTTTTCTTCCACATTTTACCCACACTCGGTTTATTAAACTGACACCTGAGCTAAGGGGTCAGATTTTAGAAATTGTCTTAGTCTGTTTGTGATACTGTAACAAAATACCTGGGATTATATGATTTATAAAAAAAGATACATGTATTTCTCATAGTTACAGAGTTTGTGAAATCCAAGATCAAGGTGCCAGTAAATTCAGTATTTGATGAGGTCCTAGTATCTGCTTCCAAGATGGTGTCTTGAACACTGTGTCCTCACACAGCAGAAGGCAAGGAAGGGGAAGAAAAAGCCAAATGCTATGTGAAGCTTCGTTTATAAAGGCCTAAATCCCACTGCGAGAGGAGCCTCCATGACTTAATCACCTCCCAAATACCTCACTTCTTAACACTGTTGATATTTGGGACTACGTTTCAATATCAATTTCAGGAATTTTGGAGGGAACACCAACATTCAAACCATATCAGGATTAACCACCTGGCATCTCCTATTGCCATTTGATATTAAGTCAAAAATATGTAAGTCATAGGTATCAACCAGCCATAATCTGGATGGAGAATTATTAAAGAGCTCTAACAGCTCCCCACTAAACCAAGGAAAAAGGTCCAAACTCCTATTAATAGCTCTCTGTCTGCCTCAACATGCTTTGCAAACCTCATTTTCTACCATGTCTTTGCCTATATCTTACTGTTATCTACTTTAGCCAAAGTTAATTTCACACCACTACACAACTGTTGTAGTTCTTGCTCCCATTTTTCTTCCACTTTTAAATCCCACCTCAAATGCCATTTGTTTACTCAAGTCTTCTGTGCTTGCTTAGCTCTGCAAGCTGTCTATAATACTTGTACATCTGTATGTTATCTGACTCTTTGTATGGATATTATTTGTATTTGTCTCCTCCAGTAAGATGTCACACTTGAGAATGGGAACTCAGCATAAAAATAAGCACTAAATATATATGTGCTATGTACAAAAGTTAGAATAATGCTCTGCCATTTACAAAACACTTTGATATTCATTACTTCATGTTTTTATCAAGGTGATATATATTATGATTCACATTTTACAAACTGAATCTGATATTCATAGAAATCAAGAAATGATTCCAATGTCAAATACCCATTAACACCTGATAGAGCCAGAATTTACAGCTTGGACTTTTTACGTCAAATTTGCAGCTTTGTCTCACTAAGAGAAAAGAACTGAAATAAAAAAGGCTAGTTAATCATTGCCCAAACATACAGGATTTTAATTCAGTTCTCCTGAATCTAAGCCCAATGAATTCTTCATTGCATCAGCAGAAGCCTGATACTATAGGCTTAAAAGAAGTAGTTGAGGCCGGGCACAGTGGCTCACACCTATAATCCCAGCATTTTGGGAGGCCAAGGTGGGCAGATCACTTGAGGTCAGGAGTTCAAGACCAGGCTGGCCAACATGGCAAACCCTGTCTCCACTAAAATTACAGGTGTGGTGGCAGGTGTGGGTGTGGTGGCAGGTGCCTGTAATCCCAGCTGCTTGGGAGGCTGAGGCAGGAGAAATACTTGAACTTGGGAGGCGGAGATTGCAGTGAGCTGAGATCTCGCCATTACACTCCAGCCTGGGTGATGGAGTGAGACTCTGGAGGAAAGGAAAAGAAAAGAAAAGAGATGAGAAGAGAAGAGGAGAGAAGAGAAGAGAGACAGAGAGAAAGAGAGAGGGAGGGAGGAAAAGAAAAGAAAAGAAAAAAGAAGGAAAGAAGAAAGGAAAGGAAAGTAATTTTGAATTTGTAGTTAAATAAACAAATTGCGGCAGCTGTGTGAATAATTCCATACAGTATGTTGAACATTATATAAGTATTCTACCTTTACACATTGAAGTACATCAAAAATTAGCCATTAAATAAATCAATCACTGATATCGTAAAAGGAAGCACAATCCCTATGAACCAGCATTATCATTTAAAATAGTGCTATGGTTCTTCAAGTCCCATAAAATTGGCCTAAATGTAGCATACACAGTGACTATGCAAACAGACTCAACATTTCATAAAATGTGCATTAAAGCCCATAAACTACTATACTCCTACATTGTATATTTAACCTAAAATTAAAATGCTATCTTTAATAAACATAAAACATGGTGACAACATCATCTATAATTACCTTACTTTGCTATTTAATAATCATAGCAGGGGTTAGGACATAATTTTCATCTTAGTTATTTGACAAAATTTTATATTTAAATATTTACATCTATATATAAATTTTTCTGTATTGAACTCTTTAAAATTGACTTTAGACTCACAAATAAAGAGAGTCTATTCCTTTTTTCTCCAATTAGCTGTATATAGTAGTATCTGGTTTTTTGAAAATCTTTTTAGATATTTCATTTGTGAGTTAAACATGTCTCTCTTTTGGTCTCTCTTTACTTTCATTTACCTTTAAGATTTAGCTTTGTTGAATTTGAGGGGTGTTATTGAGCAAAATTCAAAGTGATAGAAAACCAATTCCCTAATGGATACCTAAGAAGAGATAAATAGATTTGTAGACTGCCATATTTTATGAGTTCAACATAAAGAAGGTGCTGATGGAAGATTTTGTCCGACAGAATACAATTTAAGGTGAAATAGTGGTAGGACCTACTACAGTTTTTATGTTCCTATAGTGGAATGTAAATAACAATAACTATATAAGGTATATTGAATATAACAGTTTCTCATGGAAGAAATCATAGAAATCATGATGACTACTTGAATTTACAGGAAAAAAATAGAATTAGATTGAACTAAGTTATTCAAAAGTTGATACAGCCTGAGAACCTCTGGCCTTAAAAGGTGAGCTCTGACTGAATCTCTCTCAGAGCTGCATGTGACCTGCAAGAGCTGCAGCAGTTTGGAGTCAGAATAAAGCAGAAGAAAATAACTGCCTAGGTGTGAATTTCATCTTCCCCTCATGCTTCCCTTAATGAATGGAGGAACAAAGGTGACTGCAGTAGATCACATACTGTATCAATCAAGATGAAATATCAGGGCAGAGTCAGCAAAAGTAGAGTCAGAAGACTGTGGAAAAAATGATCATGCTAGCAGCCACCAAGCAATTAGTAAAATTTGTTTAAACACTGTGTAAGGTCTAAAAAAGGCATCACTATTTTTAATAAGGATTATTGCTCTAATTATTATAGACATATATGTATACCATAGAAGATTTGGAAAATATGCAAGGATGTGTCAAAGAAAATACAAGTCACCCTTAATCACCTTGCTTAGAAATATTATTTTCAACACCTTGGCAGATGTTTTTAAAAAATTTCTTTCACTTTATCATGTCATCAGCAATGTTTGTATTAATATTTTTAAAGGGATTATACAGCATATAAAGTTTGCTTCTCCTCTTCTAACATCTAATATTATAAGCATTTATTACAAATTACATTAACGTTTTATGAGATATATACTTTTAACTCTTTAATTCACTGAAAATTTTGGTTTATATAGTAGAGTTAGAAAATTATACAAAGGGAATACTCCAAATGAAGAAACATTTTTTAAGAAAATATATTAAATCTCAGTAAGAACAGTAAGAGACCATGACAATTGAGTTACAATTGTTCTCAGACCCCTCAGGCTCAGTGGAAGAGAAGCTCTACTCTGTCCAAGTACAACCAAGAAGATGTGTCTCCATCTCCTCCCAGAGCCCAGTCTAGTGCTATGGTTTCTTCTCAGGAAGGGAAGGTCCCAAACTAGCAATTTTCCTCTGCCCTAGGTATATGTTGCAGAAACTCTATTCTAATGCTAACAGATCTCAGGCTTCCTTTCTCCATCTAACCTTAATTGTAGGACAGAACCTATACTCTGAATGCAGTGAGCTTATTATTCTGGGTCCCATCATTTTGATCCATCTCGCTTATAGAATGAAAGTATTCCTACAGAACCAGAGGCTGTCATCCCAACCCAGCACTCCACTCATAGAGTAGCTATGTTATTCCAAGATAAGTGGAAGCTGTTCTTCGGAGAAGTAGTGCAGACATTCTGCCCAGGGACAGAGGCAGACCAAGAACAGAGAGCTTTGTAGCTCTCCCCAAAGAGGCTGACTTTATTTAGAATAAATCATGGAGATGTTTAGAACAAAGTATGGAGAAAAAAGCATAACAGTGCTATAGAAAACAATGGTGACTTTGGTCGTAAGCAATTAAGTGGAGGTTTATAGCCATACGATAGTAAAAATTGAAACGCTTAACAGAGAGAATCAAGGAAAAAGGCTGCTAAAAAGAGAACACCTCTGGTCACACCAAAGCTCACTAACTGTCCTCAAAGACTACATCTGCAAAGGGACTGAGATGATAATTGGAGCAAACTGTGGAGCAACTTATGCCCTGAGGTATTCTCTAAAATAATAGAGCAATCAGCTACAAATTAATGGAGTCTAATAGCTGAGTGTGATAGCAAGAGAGACAGACCAACCAGAAAATTAAAAGGAAGATGTGAGAAATACAGATGCTTCTCGACTTACGATGAGGTTGCATCCTGATAAACCCATTGTGAAGTCAAAAAATCAAAAGTTGAACCCCAGGGACTCTGAGTCCACAGTAAAAGACAGCCGAGCTGAAACCACTGTCATTTGGGGGAGAGACTGTCAGGGGGACTGCACTCTATGCCTAAAGCTGACATTGTCTGCTCAGTGACTTCAGAGGCTACACACTGTGGAGAAAACAGACTGCATTGGAACAGTCAGCCAAGCCACTAAACAAATAAACAAACAAGTCCAGGGTAGGGGAAGGAGAATCAATACTGAACATTGCATTATATTTTCTAAAATGTCCAATTCACAGCCATACACAGGCAAAGAAAATGGCAAGAGAAAGGACCCAAATATTGTACTTATCAGCCAAAGACTGCAAAGGAGATATTATAAATAAAAACTAAACAAAGTCACACTTAAATAATTAAACAAAGGTATGATGGCATTGTCTTATTAAGTAGAGAATGTCAATAAAGAGCTAGATGTTATAGAAAAAGAATTAATGAAAAGTCTAGGGTTAAAAGTACAACAATTAGAGTGAAAATATTAAACAGAAGGGTTTAAAAGTGGGTTGGAACATTTTGACTCTGATTGGTCTAGGTGTGGATCTCTTCATTTTTATTCTATTTTGAGTTCTTTGGGCTTTCTGGATGTGTAGATTAATTAAGAGAGAAAATCTTGTAAGTAGCAAAAGAGCAGACTTATCATGTACAGGGGATCCCAAAAGATTAACAGCTGACCTCTTATCTGAAACAATGGAGTTCAGAAGGCAATATATGGCATAGTCAAAGTGCTGACAGAAAAAAAAGAAGAATTTTTAACCAAGAAAACTGTGTCCAGAAAAACTATATTTCAAAAAAGGTGAAATAAAAATATTCCCAAATAAATCAGTATTAAGAGAATTTATTGCTGGCTAACCCGCCTTTCAAGGAATACTAAAGGTGTTCTTCAGGCTGAAAACAAGTGACATCAGGCAAATATTTGGATCCACACATAAAATACAAATAAATATAAATAGAGATGATTATAAAAGGCAGTATAATTGCATATTTATTGTCCTTTCATCTCTTACCTGACATAGAAAGCAACTGTATAAAATAGTATGCATATACTACATGTATATACCATCAATTTTTATTATTCATATGTAGTTATGTTTTATAAAGTCACCAACAATTTTAAATAGGCAAATACTGAGCCATTTCATGTAGTGGAAAAACAGAATTTGGTTCCTGTGAGTCTCTGGCCACAATATTTTTATCAACCAATCAATGCATAACCTTGTTTTATATGTACTTCCATTTAAATTGAAATAAATTGTACAATTCAATCATAAGGCAGAGATTGTCAGAAAGGATAAATTAACAAGATCCAACTATATGTTGTCTGTCGAATACACACTTTAGATTCAAAGATGCAAATAGATTGAAAAGAATAGGGAAAGGAAACACCATTAAACAGTAACAGTAAGCATAAGAGAGTTGGAGTAACTATACTAATATCAGGCAAAATAAACCTATAAACCAAAAATGTAAAAGGAAGTTAAACAGGGATGTCCTAAAATGGTAAAAGGGTAAATTCATCAGTACAATATAACACTAATAATAGGTACATAAAATAAACCTGAAAGACCTGAAACAAGAGCTGATAATTTGAAGGAAGAAATAAACAATTCAACAAAAGCAGTCTGAAATTTCAATATCACACTTTCCTAATGGATAAATTAACTAGGCAGAAGCGCAAGAAGGATATAGAAGACTTGAGCAACATTATAAACTATCTAGAACTAACATATCTATAGAAGACTCCACTTTGCAGTAGCAGAGTACAAAGTACAACAGATCATTTTCCAAGATAAATCGTATAGTGGGCCATAAAATAATCCTTAGTAAAGTTAAAAAGAAATTAAATCGTAGAAATCATGTTCTCTGACCACAAGGAAATGAACTTATAAATCAATCACTTAATGAAATTTGAGAAATTTTAAAAAATATAGAAAATTTAGCAATATACTCCTGAATAATGTATCAAGTAAGAAATCACAGGAATATTAGCACATACTCTGAGATAAATGAAAATGAAAACACGACATACCAATATTTACTGGATGCAGCTAAAGTAGTGCTCAGATGGAAGTTTATGAATGTTGGTGCTTATTTTTTAAAGGAAGAGCTCTAACCAATAACCATAGCTTCTATCTTTAGACATTAAAAAAACACAGCAAACTAAATCTTCAGAAAGCAAAAGAAAGGAAACAAAATAACAGTAGGAAATAATGAAATAGTGATTATAAAAACAATAGAAAAAAATCAATAAAATAATAAGTAGGTTCATAGAAAAGATGAACAAAATTGACAAATCTTTAGTAACACTGACCAGAGGAAAAAAAACAGAGAAGACTAAAGTTACCAAAATCAGAAACAAGAGAGAGGACCTCACTGCCAATCTTACAGAAATTTTTGTTAAAGACAAAGTACTATGATAGCCAACTTAGATTAAATGGATACATTTCTAGGAAGACATGACCTCTGAAACTGACTCTAGAAGAAACAGAAAATTTTAATAAACTTACAACGAGTAAAGCGATTGAATTAGTTAGCTAATGTTGCCATAACAAACTCCACAGACTGGGTGGCTTAAACAACAGAAATTTATTTCTCACATTTCTGGATGCTGGAAGACCCAGATCAAAATATCAGGTTTAATCTCTGCTGAGACTTCTCTCCTTTATTTGCAGATGGCCATATTCTTGCTGTCCTCACACAGGTTTTTCTCTGTATACACACATACCCTTGCCGTCTCTTTCTCTCTTTAAAAGGATACCAGTACTGGCTGGGCGCGGTGGCTCATTCCTGTAATCCCAGCACTTCGGGAGGCCAAGGCAGGCAGATCAGGAGATGGAGACCATCCTGGTTAACACGGTGAAACCCCATCTCTACTAAAAATGCGAAAAAATTAGCCGGGCTTGGTGGCGGGCGCCTGTAGTCCCAGCTACTCAGGAGGCTGAGGCAGGAGAATGGCGTGAACCCAGGAGGCGAGCTTACAGTGAGCTGAGATCACGCCACTGCACTCCAGCCTGGGCAACAGAGTGAGACTCCATCTCAAAAAAAAAAAAAGGATACCAGTTCTATTGGATTAGGGCTTTACCCTTATTTAACCATAATTACCGCTTTAAATGCCTTATCTCCAAATAGAATTACTTGGGGCTTAGGGCTTCAACACATGAACTTTGAGGGGATACAGTTCAGTCCATAACAATTAGTAATTTAAAAACCCTACACAAAGAAAAGGACAGGCCCAAAATGTTTCACTGGTGAATTCTACCAAACATTCAAAGAAGAATTAATATCAATACTTCAGAAACTTTCCAAAAAATACAAGAGGAAGGAATACTTCCCAACTCATTCTATGAGGTCGATATTACACTTATATCAAAACCAGACAAATACATAACAAGAAAAAAAACTATAGATCAAAACTGCTGATAAATATCAGAGATTTTAAAATTCTCAACAAAATATTAGCAAACTAAATCCAGCAACATGTAAAATGGATTATACACAATGAACAGTGAGATTTTCATTAGAAATGCAAGGATGTGTTAACAATTAAAAATTAATATAATAAAACACTTAAGAAAATGAAGAATAATACCACACAATAATTTTAATTGACCCTGAAAAAACATTTATCAAAATCCAGCAAAAAAAAAAACTAGGGTTAGAAGACAGCTTTCTTAATCTGATAAAAGGCAGGCAGCTACCAAAAAATAGCTAACAACATATTTAATAATGAAAGATGAAAGTTTTCATCCTAAAATAAGGAGCAGGACAAAGATGGCCGATCTAATCACTTCTATTCAACATTGCACTACCTGTTTTAGCTGGGGAAAACGATCAAGAAAAAGAAATAAAAGGTATCCAGATAGAAAAGGAAGAAGTAAAATTCTCTATTTGCAGATTCCATGATCTTATATGTAGAAAACTCGAATATACATAAAACTGTAAAAACTAATAAACAAATTCAGCAAGGTTACAGGATACATGAGCAATATACAAGTATCAATTGGAGAGAAAATTTTGGAGAGATGGCAGAATAAGAAGCACCAGGAATCTTTCTTCCCACCTAAACAACAATTGTAATTGCACTAGAAGAATCTGACCAATATAACTATTTTGGAACTCTGGAGAGCTTGGATAATAAACTGCACTTAATTTTGGTCAATTTCGGCTCTTAACATAATAGTAGCTACCTATCCTTGTCCCCATCGCAGATGGCTGTGCACATGTTCCTGGAGCAGCTTGTCCGTAGCTTATGGGAGCCAGAGTGGGAAAAAAGAAGCGTATTCCCCAAATACCAGAGATTTGTGCTCTGATTACTGATTGCTGCTTCCGATCACAGAAGTGCAGAGAAAGAAGTGGCTGACTATTGTTTTTGTACCTCCCGCATTATTGCACGCGCTCCCCCACCAGCCACAATAACTTCTAGGGCATTTAAAAGGCCAGTATCATTTTCCTATCACTTCATTTTTCTCTTTTTCCCCTCTTGGGCATCAGACATTAAAGACATTTAGAACATTCAAAAGCAACTGCATATGTGAGGAAAATTAGAAAGTGACCACACATGTCAATTGAAAGGTGCAGGGTCAGAACAGACCAGAAGAGACCTTAAATTTACACCTCAGGCTAACTCTTGGCACACAGACTGCCTACAACAGTAGGAAAACAAAAACAATAAACCAAAATAATTTTTAAAAAACCACAGCAAACCCTGGGGAAGAAAGAAAAATCTGATTGCCAGAGTTACCACATTATTAGATTCAACTGTCTAGTTCTCAACAACAACAAATCACAAAGCCTAGAAAGAAACAGAAAAGTATGGTCCATTCAATGAAAAAAACAAAAAAACAGAAATTGTCCCTAAAAAAGACTTGCTGTCAGATCTACTAGACAAGCACTTTAAAATAACTGTATTAAAGACTGTCAAATAACTAAAAGAAGAAGTGGAGAAAGCAAAAGAAGAATAAACAAAAAACAATGTTGAACACAATGGAAATATCAATAAAAAGAGAAAATCCGAAAAGAAATGTGGAGCTGAAACATATAACAACTGAAAGGAAAAATTAACTAAAGGGATTCAAAGGCATATTTGAGCAGGCAGAGGAAACAAATTTGAAGATAGGGTATTGGAAATTATAAAACTTGAAATAGAAAAAGATTGGAAAAAATATTAAACAGAGCCTATGAGATCTCTGAACGTCAACAAGCAGACAAGTATTGTGGGAATACTGTAAGGAAAAGAGAGAGAGAAAGGGTAAGAGAGATATTTAAAGAAATAATGGCTGAAAACTTTCCACGTGAGATTTCCATTATTACAGTTTCTTTTAATTTGGTATTGTCTTTTTTTGGAGAGCACTCATAAACCAAAACAGCCTCTCTTCTAGAAAAGACCTGAATGGGAGGAAGGTTAGGTTTAGGTGTGTGTGCGTGTCAGGTGAGACAAAGAGGAAGTGAAACCAAAGTGCATGAAACAAGAAATTCATAACTCACAGGTTTCAGAGAGGTTACAGGTACTGAAGGGAGGCTGACTGGAATTCCAAAGGCATCAGGGAGCTCAACCAGAGGGTGAGGAGCAGGAGAGAGGAAGAGTACCTGTGTAATTATGCCTTCAGTAAACTCCATGGTATTATTCCTTAGGGTTTCCTGTGAAGGTTGTAGATTTTCTAGCTTAGAAAACACATATAAATGAATAAACTTATTTAGATGACTCTGTTGTTCACCATTGGGTCTTATGATAGTAACCAACTATGAGGTGTGTTAGGGTTTGGGTCACTGGGATGAGGAACAAACAAGCTATATCTAAACAACCATTCAGGGAAAGGAAGTTTTAACTAGGTGAAAGGTGACTGGATACAACTGGTTTCAAACAACTTACATCAAGCCTAAAGGTGGATATTAAGTGGTGACTATATTACACAAATTTATGACACCACATGTAGTGAAAGACAGGAATATAAACACCCGAGAAGTACAAAGACCTTCAAGTAAGATGAAATCAAAGAGACCACACTGAGACATATTACATTCAAATTTTTCAAATCCAAAGACGGAACCTTGAAAATTGTTAAGAAATAAGCAACTTGTTTCATGCAAGTGATCCTCAATAAGATTACCATCAGATTCTCATCAAAAACTATGGAAGCCAGAAGGCAGTGATGCAAAATATTCAAAGAGCTAAAAGGAAAAACAAAAACCGTCAACCAACTTTCTTATATATCCCAAAAATACCCTTCAGAATGAGGAAAAATTATGACATTCCCAGATATACAAACATTAAGGTGGTTTGTTATCAGTAGAACTGCCCTGAAAGAAATGTACGAGAAAGTCCTGCAGGGTAAAATGACAAGATGCTGGACAGTCACTCAAAGCCACATTACGAAATAAAGATTTCATTACTGGTAAGTATATGGGCAATTACAAAAGCTAATGTTATAGTAGCAATAGTTTATAATTCACTGTTTTCTACATAATTTAAGATACTAACACATTAAAAAAAGTCAAAAAGCTAGTCTTATTTTAACTTCAGTTTGTAACTCCACATTATGTTTTCTGAATAATGTAAGAGGCTAATCCATTTAAAATAATTGTTAGTTTATGTTTTTGGCACATTATATGTAAAGATATAATTTTGGAACATCAGCAACTGAAAAAGTTGGTCAGTGGGAACTGACCTGTAAAGGGGCAGTTTTTGTATACTATTCAAAGTTGTGAGCTCATAATTTTATGTTGCTTTGGCATCCATTTTGAATATAGGTTTGATTTTATCATACCAGAAGCGGGGCTTAGTCACACTTTGCATAGTTTCCAGTTCTCTACCTCCTCCCAAGTCCTCAAGGTGGTTGATCCAGCTTGAGGAACTGGGAGGAGTTTATACAACTACCTCCTGACAACCACCTGCCCATGGGACAGCTAGATATAACCTACCTGACCCACTGACTCCCATATACCACACGGACTGCCAAGACATGCCAAGGCAACCACCTCTCAGTCACAGACTCCACGGAACTTGTGCCTGCTTGCTCTAAACCCATCAGTTAGAATTCCCTGCAGGAAACCAAACTGGGTCACACTCTGGACCCCAATAAGGGCTTTGGCTCACAGGTATTTTTCTCTCTCTTTTGCTCCCCTCCCACTAGGTGAGCATGTGTCCTGGATGGCTTTCCTCTTCTGGTTGGGTCAGCAAGACATGCTGTTCCCTATTCTTGGGCAAATAATAAAACTGCTTCTGGTTATCTAATGGGCTTTGTTGTGCTGCCTCCTCTGTGTCTTTCCTTACTGGCAATCTGAATCTAATGCTCCTCCCAGTCGGGGCTTTTCTAGAGAGTGGCTGTCTTGGCTTATGGCCACTTACCAGAAAGAGACTTTAAGGCAAAAAATTAGAAAATCACAACAGAAGTTAAGCTGGTATAAATTCAAATTATAGTGCTATAACTTTAGGATGTTAAATGTAATCTCTATGGTAACCACAAAGAAAATAGCTATAAAATACACACAAAGGAAGTAATTGAAACATTTCACTACTAAAAAAGTCAACTAAACACAAAAGAAGACAGTAATGCTAGAAATAAAGAAAAGAATATTTATAAGGTATATGGAAAAGAAATATCAATAAAACAGAAGTGCTTCTTCATCAGTAATTAATTTAAATTAAATGGATTAAACTCTCCAATGAAAAGACAGATTAGCAGAATGGATTAAAAACCATGATCTAACTATATCCTGTTTGCAACCGATTCAGTTTAGATCCAAAATCTCCAGTAGATTGAAAGTGAAAAAAAAAAAAAGTTCATGCAAATAATAAAGTAACGATGGCTATACCAGCAGACACAATATACATTAATTTTAAAAGTTAATCAGAGCCAAAGCAAGTCCCCATATATTAGTAAAAGTTTCAATATTGCAAGAAGATATAATAATTGTAAACATTTACACAATGAATAACAGACCATCAATGGTCTGACCAGCAAAAACTAACAAAATTGAATGGAGAAATAGTTCTGTAATAGTTGGAGACTTCAGTGTCCTGCATTTCAATAATGGACAGAACCACCAGAGAAAAGATAAGTATGAGAAGAGAACATAAACATCATAATAAAGCAACTAGATCCAACAAACACAGAGCACTCAACATACCAGCAGCTACATACATATTCTTCTTAAGTAGACATGGTACATTTTCGAGGGTAGACCATATTTTAGGCCACAAATTAAATCTCAATAGATTTAAAAGATACAAAGTATCTTCTCTGAGTACAACGAGATGAAGTTAGAAATTAATAACAAGAGAAAAACTGGAAAATTTAGAAATCATTGGAAATTAAACAACATAATTAACAATCAATGGATCAAAGAAGAAATTACAAGGGAAATTTAAACATACTTAGAGATGAATGAAAACAGAAACGCAACATACCAAAACTTATGGAATGCAATGAAAGCCATGCTAAGGGGAAAAATTATATACATGCATACATTAAAAATCAAGTAAGGCCAGGCGTGGTGGCTCACACCTGTAATCCCAGCAATTTGGGAGGCCAAGGTAGACGACAGATCACTTGGGGTCAGGAGTTTGACACCAGCATGGCCAACATGGTGAAACCCCATCTCTACTAAAAATACAAAAATTAGCCAGGCGTCGTGGCATGCACCTGTAATCCCAGTTACTCAGGAGGCTGAGGCAGGAGAATCGCTTGAATCTGGGAGGCGGCGGTTGCAGTGAGGCGAGATTACACCACTGCACTCCAGCCTGGGCGACAGAGTGAGACCCTGCCTCAAAAAAAAAAAAAAAAAAAAAGGAAAAAAAATTGAATAAAGTCTCAAATCATCAACCTGCCTTTACTTAAGGAACTTAAGGAACTATAAGAACAAACTAAGGAACTATAAGAACAAACTAAGCCTAAATCTAACAGAAAGAAAGAAATAATACAGATGAGAGCAGAGATAAACAAAGAGAATAGAAAAACAATTTAAAAAATCAATAAAGGCCTGGCGTGGTGGCTTATGCCTGTAATCACAGCCTTTTGGGAGGCCGAGGCGGGCAGATCACCTGAGGTCAGGAGTTCAAGACCAGTCTGGCCAAAATGGTGAAACCCCATCTCTACTAATAATACAAAAATTAGCCAGGCATGGTGGTGAATGCATAATCCCAACTACTCAGGAAGCTGAGGCAGGAGAATTGCTTGAACCTGGGAGGCGGAGATTGCAGTGAGCCGAGATTGTTGCCTGGGAGACAAGAGCGAAACTCCATCTCAAAAAATAAATAAATAAATAAATAAATAAATAAATATAAATAAAAACCAAAAATTGGTTCTTTGAAAAGTTCAACAAAATTCACAAACTTTTATCTAGATGAACTAAGAAAAAAGAGAAAAAACTCAAATTACTAAAATCAGAAATGAAAATAGGGATATTACTGTTGATTGTACAGAAATAACAATGATTATAAAAAAGTAGTGTGAATAATTATATGCCAATGTATTGGATAGTGTGGATGAAATGAACAAATTCCTAGAAACACAAAACCTACCATAATTAATCATGAAATAGAACATCTGAGTAGACTTATAGCTAATAATACAGAAATCCAAGAGATCCAGATTAAAGTGATCTTAAAAAAGAACAAAGTTGGAAAATCCTGACTTCAAAACTTACTATAAAGCTACAGTAATTAAGACAGTGTGGTACTATTATAAGGATAGACATGTAGATCAATCTGACAGAATTAAGAGTCTAATAATAAACTATTATATTTATAGTTAAATGATTTTCAACAAGCGTACCCCAACAAGTCAAGGATGAAATAGCGTTTTCATCAAATGTCTTTTCAACTAAAGTTTGAACAAGTGAACATCCACATGTAAAAGAATACAGTTGAACTTTCTTTATAACATAGACCAAAATAAACTCAAAATGGATCATAGACCTAAATTTAAAGGTCAAAATCATAAAACTCCTGGAAGAAAACATAAGAAAAATAAGAGTAAACGCTTATTATCTTGTGTTTGGTAATGACTTCTTAGATGCAACACCCAAAGTACAAGCAATTAAGAAATTATAAATTTATTCTTTGAAGAATTGATAAATCATTTAACCAAAATTAAAAGCATTTGTGCTGCAAAATATACCATAAAAAGTGAACAGATGAGCCACAAAATAGGAAAAAATTTGAAAATTATTTGCCTAATAAAAAAAGAAATAAAAGAAATATGTAAAGAAATCTTACAACTGAATAAAAGTTACATAAATGAATTTAAAATGGGCAATGAATATGAATAGACATTTATTCAAAGAAGACATGCACATGAATAAAATGTGAATGGAAAACACAACGTTACTATCAGGAAAATGCAAATTAAAATCACAATGTTTTATGACTTCACAGCTACTAAGACAGCTATAATAATCATAATATTTTAAAAACTAGATAATAACAAGTGTCAGCAACAATGTGGAGAATTGGGAATTTCTCATAGACTGCTGGTAGGAATAAAAATAGCACTATGGAAAACAGTTTGGTAGCTCCTTTAAACATTAACCTACAGTCACTGTGGGACCCAGCAATTCAGCTCCTAGTTATATACCCAACAGTAATGAAAACATATGTCCAACCTAATGTATGCAGGGCTTAAAACCTAGATGACGGGTTGATAGGTGCAGCAAACCACCATGACACATGTATATCTATGTAACAAACCTGCACATTCTATACGTGTATCCCAGAACTTAAAGTAAAATAAAAATTAAAAGAGAAAACATATGTCCAAACAAAAACCTGTACATAAATATTTCATAATTCATAATAACCAAAAAGTAGAAATGTTTCAAATGACTGGATAGACAAATGTGGTATATCTATATGATACAACAGTATTTGGCAATAAAAATGGATAAGCTATTGATACATACTACAACATTGATGAACTTTCAAAACATAAAAGAAACCAGTCACCAAAGGTTGCATATTATATGATTCCATTTATATAAAATGCTCAGAATAGGCAAATCTATAAAATGGAAAGTAGATTAGTGGTTTTAAGGAGCAAAGATTGTGCCGCAGCACTACAGCCTGGCAACAGTGAGACTCTGTCTCAAAAAAAAAAAAAAATAGGAGTGACTCTTTATGAGAGTGGAGCTTCTTTTTGGTGTGATAAAATTGTTCTAACATTGGATTATAGCAATGGTTGCACAATTGTCTGAATGTACTAAAAATACTGAACTGTAAACTTTAAATGAGTAAATTTTGTGGTATGTGTATTATATTTATATCTATCTATATCCATTGCATGGGCTGTGTTTCCTGACAACATTCATTTAGACATTTATTCTATTTTGCAGTTTCCACAATTCACCATTTTCATTACATCGCCTTTTCTTCATCATTGCATACAATCTTTTGGTTCATTTAATGAATTGCTTTGAGTACTTTTTCATTTCTTTATGTAAAGGATGCCTTTTTATCCTGATAATTTGGGTCAGTTTGTATGGATATGGAATTCTTGCATTATAATTTCTTCCTTCTTAAACTTCTACTTGAACATTTCTGTTAATACTTTACATAGTAAAAAAATCTGGTAAACTTTATGAAAAAATTCATTTCAGAATGCTAATAATTTAAAATTTTTTTTCTTTTTAATTTTTCCTTAAATTGATTTCTCAATTTCATTTTTTAAAAATTTCCAAATTCACCATGATGTATGTGTCACGTGTATGTGTCTCTGTGTGTATAAAGATTTTTACCTTAATTTTTCTAAGTATTCTGGGATACATTTGTGTCCCAAGACCTAAATGTTTCTTTAGCTCTGGGAATTTCTTTTGACATATTACTTTTTTATATACTTTTTCTTCTGTAAGTTTTTCTCCTTTTCCTAAATGGCCCCCAACCTATTTATTCTTTAAAATTTTCCTTTGGATGTTAAAATATTTTTTGTTTTGCTTGTTTTCAGTATGTTGTTTCTTGTTTTCTCTGAATATTCAGACATTTTGATTTTTATTTAAAGTAATCTTTATTTCAGATTGTTCCCATTTGAAGTATTAAGCATATTTTCTAAGTTTTGGGGGATTAAAATATAGTTTTAAACATTGCTTTGTTGAAAAAATATTCACAGAAAGACCTTTATGCTGATTCTTCATAGTGTCCTTCTTTTGAACTACTAGTCCTTTTCATCATATATGTAATATTTCTCACTTTTTTCATGACTAGTAGAAAGCAATTATATGTGTTCTATATCATTTTCTTTGGGAAGGTTTCTACAATTATGTGTTTACTTGTCCAGTTTGTTAGTTTTATTCCAAAAGGGCTGAGGAGATTTTAAGATATCTGGTGATTGAAACTTGTTATTTTAAAATTCTACTTACACATAAGAAATGAGAATGAAGCTACAGCTAACTTTGTCTTTTGACAGGGAGCTTTCTCATTCTGGTAAAGACTTGACACCCATATTTCAGCTATTGGTTATTTCTTTGAAGTCCAAATTATCCTTAAGGGGATCTACGATGGACAGTATTCCTTACATTTCTTAGCCATCCACCCACGGTTAGAATGGGTTCCATGATCTATCATTCTATGGTTCCCAAATTAGCATTAGGGGCTGATCTAAGAAAAACTATTCCAGAGCCTATCTTTAATTTAGTTCTGACTCTTTCAAATTCGAGTATGTCTGTGTGTTGGCCCAGTGAGGACTCTTTTCTATGTTCTCTTCAGACAAATTTAATTTTGCATGTGAAGATTTATAAATTGGATAGCCATTATTTTTTAGCATGTACATTTTCAGCATCTTATTTTTCAATGTTGATCTAATTTTATTCTTTTATTTATATGTTTTTATTTTAATAGAAAATATGGAAGGCATAGCATTCTATGAATGGTTACAACTGTCTTTTATGACCAAAAATCTCTATAAACTTCTCCTTGTTTTCTGAAGCTTGATGCTCTATCCTCTATTTTCTTTATTAATTACATTTTTATGTATTTCTGCATTCTACCATGCCCTTTAAAATGTGTTTTCCATATCACTATTTCAATTTTCTTCAGTATCAGTTACACTCTTCATTTGTTTTTGATGCATTTTTGTATTCTTCTCATATTTAGGTTTCCTTAAATTATCTATAGTCTAAAGATGATTCAAAACAATTTTCTGTAGAGAATCATTGTACCTTCAACTGGTAATCCTTTAGATCATCCCTCAGTGATTGTCCATAAGTAATATTCTTAGAATATATTAATTTATCATGAAAGCCACTCTATGAAACTTACCATTACAAGGATATTCTTTATAACATCATTTAATGCACCTGCCTATGTTCTTTGATGCGCTCCATCAGTTAAAATCCTTCCTTAGTACCAATATAGTTGTGTGTCTTTGTTTTTAATATTTGGTTTTAGTGAATCTCAAAACATCCTCAGTTATACAAATGAAAATAACTATGTCTTTTGCTTGGCTATTTGAAAGCTTAAATATGAATGTGTGACTCAACGTCAGCCAGTGAGTTATTACAGCATGCATTTTGGCATATTCCTGGCTCCATTTATCTCCTCAATGTTTATCCTTTCTTATTTCTTCCAACTTTAATTTATACTCTTTTGTCATATTTTGTTTATCCTTGTAAACTGGTTTAAATCTTTTCTTGAAAGAAGAGAATATAAATAAATCAAATGAAGTGGGAATGAAGTCTGGCTCAGTCATTCTTTTGCCTCTTATTCATATTTTCTCTTTTATGTGGTTTTGTCTTTTGTATATTGTATAACTATTTAAATTGAGAACAGGAGAAATCATGGCAGGCTCTGCTATGTTGTTGTCTTGATCTTGAATGTTTCTCTACCTTTAAGAGATATGTTACTATTATGACTCTGAATCCATGTATATTCTATTACTTTTGCTATTCTTAGATGAATTTTAAAATTTAGTTTATAATTGACATTTCTATTTGAATGTTTATTTTGTATCATTATGATAACCAAATTTTAAATGCTACAAGCTTTTATAAATATGAAGGAAAGTACATTTTATACTTCCTAAAATTTTCCTCAATTTCCTTACTTAATCAGGATTTACATCATTCCTAAATTATGAAATCCTGAATTTCAAATAGGAGAACTTGACTCCTAAGGCTTGAAGGTTTGTATATTGGGGTGGTATTTTAAAAATCTTGCTTATCAAACTAAAAGTGCTTCAGAGGAAAAATATTAATCAATTTATGCTAAATGTATTATTTAAAAAAAAAAAACTATGTCAGGCTAGGCGTGGTGGCTCACACCTGTAATCCCAACACTTTGGGAGGCCAAGGCAGAAGATCACTTAAGCACAGGAATTCAAGGCCAGCCTGGGCAACATAGAGAGACACTGTCTCTACCTTCAAGGTCCCCCAAAATTAGCAGGGCATGTTGGCACAAGCCTGTGGTCCCAGCTACTCAGAAGGTTAATATGGGAGGATCACTTGAGCCTGGGAATTTGAGGCTGCAGTGAGCCGTGATCATGCCACTGCACTCCAGTCTGGGCGACAGAGCAAGACCGTCTTGAGGGAAAAAAAAAAAAAAAAGAAAGAAAGAAAAAAGAAAAGAGAGAGAAGGAAGGAGGGAGGGAGGGAGGGAAGGAGAGAGGGAGGAAGCAAGGAAGGAAGGAAGCAAGCAAACAAACTATGGCTGTTCTAAATAATATCTGTAAAATAATCTTAAAGTACAAAGGCAATTTAGAAGCTACTGATGTTAGTACAATGCCCCACACACCTTTTAAACAGCAGACTCCACTGTTAAAGGGCGGTGTGACCTGTGTTCTTATTCCAACTGAAACAATCAAAGAAGAGGAAAGGGCTTAAACATGAGATGTGAGACTGTGCATATGTGCCCCTCAAAAAGCTCATACATGTTACAGCAAAATGTCTGTAACTATGTGAACAGAAGAAAAGGTCACTTGAAAGTTTGAGGTTTTTTTCCAAATCTCGTTTTTCTTAATTCTTAGAAGAATAAAGAAAAATAAAGATACATTTGCAAAGACTGCTGCGGGCCACAGGAACTGGAATCCAAATGAGAAGCATTGATATGTATGAAGCAGACACTGCATGAACCTTTTCTTTGAAATAATGTGACCAGCTTAATTAATTCTAGCTAGAATATATTAACAGTTTATAACAGTTTAATATTCAGGTGAATCCTCCTTCTCACACTGTAGAACTCATGAATAAGAAATATGTGTCAGTTCATGTCACCTAACTACAGATGTATGCAGTGAAGGAAGCTGCAGTTACTTCTGATCCTACATTATAGATTTTTCTGTCATCTGAACAAAGGCTACATTTTGTTCACACGTGTAAGAATTGTACTCACTGAAGTATACTTATTCAGGAAAGATTTGCCAAAGGAGCAGAAAGAAGTCATTTCAATTAATGTTAATTTTATAAAATAACCTGAATATTCTGCTTCACAATTCCTTACCAGCATGTAGGTTCACAAGCATCTTTGTACATAGTTTCTGTGTGGATTTTATTTTGTCAGACTAAAATGTGCTTTCATACGCCTCATTATGCAATAAAAATAAAGGCCTAAGTAGGCATGGTAAATAATTTAGGAGTTAAATATTCAGTGAGAATATTCCATCAGTCCTCAATCAAAACTTATTTGCTTTGATGACCAAGGTTGAGTACCAAAGACCTCACAATACCAACAAATGTACATTTGAAGGTGAAGGGTTGTGATCTGTTTGGCAAAATGTTTTTAATTCATTAGAGATTAGCCATGTTGGATGAGTAAAAAACGCACATTAAAAAGAACTATTGTAGGCCGAGCGCGGTGGCTCATGCCTGTAATCCCAGCACTTTGGGAGGCCGAGGCGGGTAGATCACGAGGTCAAGACATCAAGACCATCTGGCCAACAATGGTGAAATGCCATCTCTACTAAAAATACAAAAATTAGCTGGGCGTGGTGGCACGCCTGTAGTCCCAGATACTTAGGAGGCTGAGGCACGAGAATCGCTTGAACCTGGGAGGTGGAGCTTACAGTGAGCCGAGATCACACCACTGCACTCCAGCCTGGTGACAAAGAGAGACTATATCTTAAAATAAAAAATAAAAAAAAGAACTGTTGTAATTAAGTAGTGTCTCTGCTCCTTAAAATGATAAATAACTGTAGACATTATTTTCATTCAATATGAACAATCCTATTGCTCTGTCTTCTAAATAATACATTACTGTTTGTAAAAAGAAAGTTTCAAAAAGTACTCAGAATTATTTAGTTCACATTCAGTATGGGTGTGCAAACACAAGGCCCAAGAGACCCTATCAAATAATTTAATTATGAAAAGAAGTTCTGAGGGACTATTTAGTTAAGTTCAAGCACTGAGGGAAATATACCTTTTAAAAAAGAGAAGAGTCTTAGAGAAGTAATTTAACTGTTTGCAATCTTTGGCAAAAAATGTAACAGAAATATATACAGGAATATGTGTAAAATACATTTATTTTGAAAAGGGATGAAGATTTAAGAATAAATTCTAAGGTAAAATGTGAGGCAGAGAACAAAATAATATGGCATCAGATTAGGGGCTCCATGGAGTAATTTAAAAGAGAGAGACAAATCAGGTGATTGTCACATGGCAGAGACAGCAAAGATAAAGAGAACTAGAGCAGAAATGTGAATGCTTAATGACATAGAACAAATTATTCATAAAAGCTAGTGTTGGATTACTCAATAAAAAGATAATGCATATTCCTAAACCACCAGCAAAGCATCTGCATCAAATTGGGGAGGTGGTTAAAGGCAAAGATCAAGACAAAAAAATTAGAGAGTGAGAGAGAGAATTTTAAAAAGAATTTCGTATTCCAAATACGAGCAAATAGAGTAGCATCAATGGGGTCTTCATGAGGAGAAGTCAAATTTTGATGGGATTTGTTACACACTTCCTTTATTGCTTGTTTTAATTTTTAAATTTTGAATTATATGCAGAAATGCATTTGCGTGTCTGTTTATCTGTGTGTGTGCTTAAGGTCATAAAAACTCACAGTTTGACCCTAATAAGGGAAAAAAAAAGTGTAGCTATTACACTTTGAGGTTGGACAGGAATATTTCTTAGGAAACGATAGTCTCCAACTCAAATTTGAAGGAAAAACTATAGGTGGATTGCTGGAGAAGAGCCTACAGGGAAACTAATTCTGAGAAGTTAGCATGAGTAAATAACAGGAATAAATTAGATACTACTGAGAGTCAAAAATTTTTAAAAAGTGCAGAAATTAACTAGAAAAGGAATATAGCAATTGATGATCAGCAAAGTCAGGTTAAAGTAATTTTTAGATAAGAGGAAAAATAAGACTGGCAAGACAAGGAAAATAGAACAGTCAAAACAATTTTGAAAGAAAAAGAAAAATTGCTGAAGGAATCACACTATCTGATTTTAAGACTTACTATATGGTTATAATAATCAAAACTATATGATATTTGTGAAAGACTGTGCATAGATCAGTAGAATAGAACAGAGAACCAGAAACAGATCCACATAGACTACAGATTTTTTCTTTCCTCAAGGGAATTGTTTCTGTGCCTTTCTCGAAAATTAGGTACTTTATTTGTTTTAGTTTTGCTTACAAATTTTCATCATATGGTATTGGAAAAATTAGAAATTTATAAGCCAAAAAAAATGTCCTTGACCGAAAGGACAAACGATGTATATCCAGAATACACAGGGCACTTTCAACAGAAACTCAACAGTTAAGAAAACAAACAACTCAATTAGAAAATAGGCCAGAAATTAAAGTTACTTCACCAAAAAAGACATATAGGTGGCAAGTATGTACATAATAAGATGTCTAACATTATTAGCCATGGTAGAAATACCAATTAAAACCATTATGAGATACCACCACACGTTAGAATGAAGAAGATAAGTAATACTGATAGTAATAAATGCTGATAAGGATGCAGAGAAACTGGATTTCTCATTATTGCCAATCGTTGTGTAAAATACCACAGACTAGAAAAACAATTTGCACTTTTTAAAATAATGTTAAACATATATTTAACATACAACCCAGGAACTGCATTCATGGACACATATCCTAGAGAAATGAAGACTTATGTTCAAACAAAACCTATATGTAAATGCTCATTACGGCTTTATCTGTGATATTCCCAAACTGGAAATATTCCAGATATCCTTCAAGGAGTGAATAAATAAACTATGATGTTTATATACAATGGACTATTATTCAGCAATAAAAAGGAAGGAACTATTGATACACCCAATAGTTGAATAAATCTCAAGGGCATTATGCTAAATGAAAAAAAAAGCAAACTTCAGATGGTCACATACTATATGATTCTATTAATATAATAATTTTGATTTGACAGTGACAGTGATCTAGAACAGATCAGTGGTTGCCAACAGTTAAGAGTAGGCGGGAGAGTATGGTAATTAAGGGGTAACATGAAGGAGTTTTTAAATGGTTGTGGACCAATCTGTATCCTGATTATGGTGTTGGTTGCATTGATTGCTCTAATCTACACATGTGATAAAATTTTGTAGAACTATACACACACATACCAAAAATCTGCATGTAGAAATTGTTGAAATATGAATGAGGTCTGAGCTTGAGTTAATAATATTGTACCAATTTCAAATTTCCTAATTTTGACAATAGGCAATGGTTATGTAAAATATTATCACCGGGAAAATTTGGGTGAAGGATACTCTGAAACTACCATTTTAAAATTTATTCTTAGTTTTAAACGAATTCAAAATAAAGAGACATGAAAGAGTACTAAGAGTAATCTAAAATATACAGAGCAGAGAAATACAGTTAGCCTAAATCATTCTAACAATCAATTTGCAAAAATTTCCCCAACAGGCCGGGCACAGTGGCTCACGCCTGTAATCCCAGCACTTTGGGAGGCCGAGGCAGGTAGATCTCGAGGTCAGGAGTTCAAGACCAGCCTGGCCAATATGGTAAAACCCCGTCTCTATTCAAAATAGAAAAATTAGATGGGGGTGGTGGCATGTGCCAGTAATTCCAGCTGCTCAGGAGGCTGATGCAGGAGAATTGCTTGAACCCGGGAGGCAGAAGTTGCAGTGAGCCAAGATGGTACCACTGCACTCCAGCCTGGGTGACAGAGAAAGACTCCATCACACACAAAAAAATTTCCCCAACAATCTACGTATAAAAATTAAGACAAAAAGTCAGGTCAACTTTTCTCCTAGAAATGATGTGAAAAGTATGTAAGTACCTAGCTCAACTGAAGAAGCATCAATTCTGTCATATAAAATATGGTAAAAATATAACAATACTACATTTATATTTGCAAGAAAGTGATTATAAGAGAAACAAAGGGCTAGAAAGAAGGTGTATTGTTCGCAAAATGGTTGCTATCTTAGTCAGTTTGGGCTACTGTAACAAATATATTAGGATCTGGGTGGCTAAAATAATAAACATTTATTTCTCACAGTTCTGGAGGCTGGGAAATCCAAGATTAAGTTGCCGTCAGATCTAATGTTTGGTGAGTGCACACTTCCTGCTTTGCAAATGACTATCTGTGATGGTTAGTACTGAGTGTCAACTTGATGGGATTGAAGGATGCAAAGTATTGATCCTGGGTGTGTCTGTGAGGGTGTTGCCAAAAGATATTAACACTTAAGTCACTGGGCTGGGGAAGGCAGACCCACCCTTAACCTGGTGAGCACCATCTAATCAGCTGCCAGCAAATATAAAGCAGGCAGAAAAACATGAAAAGTCGAGACTGGCCTAGCCTCCCAGCCTACATCTTTCTCCCATGCTGGCTGCTTCCTGCCCTCAAACAACTGACTCCACGTTCTTCAGTTTTGAGACTCGGACTGGGTCTCCTTGCTCCACAAGCTTGCAGACAGTCTGTTGTGGGACCTTGTGATTGTGTAAGTTAATATTTAATAAATTCCCATATATATATACTATATATATACAAACACACACATATATATACACAAGTATATATATGTGTGTGTTTGTATATATATATACTTGTATATACTTGTATATATACACATATATGAAAGATACATATATAGATATGTGCATATATATATACATAAAAAGATATATATACATATATATACACAAAAAGATATATATACATATATATACACACACATATATATATATATCCTATTAGTTCTGTACCTCTAAGGTACCCTGACTAATACACTGTCTTATAGTATTTTCACATGGCAGAGAACAAAGAAGAAAGAAGCAAAGTCTCTCATGTCTTGTCTTTTATTGAGATGGAATTTTGCTCTGTTGCCTAGGCTGGAGGGCAATGGCACGATCTTGGCTCACTGCAACATCCACCTCCTGGGTTCAAGCGATTCTCTTGCCTCAGCCTCCCAAGTAGCTGGGATTACAGGTGCACGCCCCCACGCCCGGCTAATTTATTTTTGTATTTTTAGTAGACACGGGGTTTCGCCATCTCATGTCTCTTTTTATAAAGGCACAACTCCTATTCAAGAGGGCTCCATCCTCATGACCAAATTGCCTCCCAATGGCTCCACCTTCAAATACTATCACATTGGGAATTTAAGCTTCAATATATGAACTTCGGAGGGACACAAACATATAGCCCATAGCACTCCATTCCTAGCCCCCCACAATTCATGTCCTTCTCACAATAAAAATACATTAATTCCATGCCAACAGAAATGTTTTATCTAGTCTCACATCAAATCTAAAGTTCAAAGTCTTATCTAAATATTATCTAAATTATATATGGTTGAATCTTGAGGTATGATTTATTCTGAGCCAAAATTCCTCTCTCCCTGTGAACATGTGAAACCCGTTAAGTTATGTACTTCCAAAATAAAGTGATGGGATAGGCATGGGATAAATATTTCCATTCCAAAATGGAGAAATCAGAAGAAAGAAAGATGTGTCAGGTCTCAAGAAACTCCAAAACCTAGCAAGGCAAACTCTGTAAGAGCTTACACCTAAGCAATAATCCTCTTGACTTGATGATGCTCTGCCTCTGGATCCAGTGGGATGTAAGTTTTGCCTCTGCAGCACAGCTAGGCAAGAAACACAGGCCCCAGTTGCTCTGCCAAGTGGAGGTCATGACTCCATGGCTCAGGGCAGCCTCTGTATGGCCTATTGGAACCAAGAATATTACCCCACCCATTGGTGGGTTCACATATTGGTCTTGCCCTTTAAAGTTGAGATGGAGGCAGCCCTGTCCCCCAGGCCCATGCACTCTGGACCTTTGGTGAGAGTGGTAGCCCTGATAAACTCTGAAAATGACTTGAGGGTCATTCTTCTCTTGTCTTGAAGAATAACATGTTTTTGCAGTTGAATAGCTCTATGGTCCAGTGCTGTAGTGTCTAAGAAGTCCAACAACTTTTCTTCATTTTATTCCATTTTGGTGCCAGTATTTCTGTGGTGTATTTCCGTCTCTATAACTGGCTTCTGTTGAGATGTCTGATTAGGTTCTTGGATCACACTCATACTAATCTTCTTATCAAATGGTAGCCTGGCCACACCCCTTGTGTTCCCCTGCAACATGGATAGGCTAAGAATTTTCCAAATCTCTAAGTTTTGGTTCCTTTTTGCTTAATGATTCCTTCTTTCTCTTCAATTCCTTTTGCTCATCACACTTTACTATAAGCAGTCAGGAGGAACCAAGCTGATCCTTTAAAACTATACACAGACATTTTTTTTAGCTAAATATCTACATGTATTGCTTGCAAATTCTACCTTCCATAAAATACTAGAACATGAATACAATTCATCCAGGTTCCTTGCCACTGTATAACAAGGAGTGCCTTTTCTCCATTGTCCAATAACATGTTTCCCAATTTTTGTCTGAGATCACATGAGAACGGCCTTTATTGTCCATATTTCTGCTGACATTACATGATCACTTATATATTCTCTAATAAGAAAGAGACCTTTCTAGCTCTCTTCTTTACTTTCTGAGCTCTTACCAGATTCACATTTAAAAGTCCCCTCATAGCAATATTATATTCTTTTAGCATGCACCTCAAAATCTTTCCAGACTCTACCCATTACCTACTTCCAAAGACACTTCCACATTTTCAGGTATTTGAAATAGTAGCACTCCACTTCTAAGTACCAATTTCTATCTTAGTCAGTTTGGGCTGCTACAACAAAAATACCACAGATGGGGTGATTTAAATAATGAACATTTATTTCTCACAGTTCTGGAGGCCGGGAAATCTAAGATGAGGTGGCCAGAAGATCCAGTGCCTGGTGAAAGCCCACTTTCTGGTTTGCAGATGGCCATCGTCTCATTGTATTTTCACATGGTGGACAACAAAGAAAGTAAGGTCTCTTGTCCCTTCCTATATAAGGGCACTAATCTCATTCATGAGGGCTCTACCTTCATGACCTAATTAATTCCCAAAGGCCTCACCTTCAAATATCATCACATGGGAGATTTAGGCTTTAACATATGAGTTTTGGAGGGACACAAGCACTCAGTTCATAGCAGTCGCCATTATTTCTTTTCCTATATGCACACTTTTGAGTATTCCCCTCCCAAATGAACTCTAATATTGGCCATGTGACTTGCTTTGGTCAATGATGTAATAGTAAGTAAAGGTTTAAATGAGTTCTTGTTCATTGGAGCTTGATTTTTCTTGCTGCTGGACCATTTCTGCCACTATGTGGAAAATAAGATATCACAGAGAAACTTTCCCCAGCTGTCCCAACTGAAGCTTCAAACATGTGAATGACTATTCCAGACTACCCAGCTCCAGGTAAGTCAATACAGAAGAAATACCGAGGCAACATCCAGAGAAAAGGGAAATATAAATCATTGATGGATTTGGTGGTGGAAGAATAAAAATGTTCTTCTGATTTCTTCTATTTGCTCAGTGAAATAAAAATCCATGTTGTCACTCAGAGAAAAAGTGAGTGGGGAGAGTGTTAGGGATTTGAATATGGAGGAGGAAGGTATGAAATACTCATCTCACATTGTAGAAAGTTAATTGATAGAGAAAATTCAGTTGAATTCAACTTGTGAGTTGAGGTTATAAACATGAAATGCAACAGGTCAGCCTGATTCTGATTTTTTTCCATAGCTATGCTCAGCTGAACAGATGTAGGCAAAGCAGGCAGAGAATTAGGTTTAACCAGAGTTGGGGTTTTGACAGGCAAGAAATGTGGAAGAAGATAGGGGCAAGAAATTGAAACTCTGTGAGGAAGACCTTGGCATCTACTCAGGGGAAGAAGGAAAGAAGAGGAAGGCTATTATCAAGGGCAAAAAAAATGGTGTAAACAATTAATTATTAATACCACTGTTATCAAAGAACTGTTGCAGTGAGTGATTAGAATATACAAGCTGGAGAGAGAAGAAATGGTGCTCACAGAGTAGAAAACCTAAAATCAAGACTTGAAAGTTGTTTGGAACAAGGGAGGAAGGAACTGTGAGGCTAGGGTGTTGGCTGGACTTTCTGCTTGGATTCAATATCCACATTGCAAACAAGGATGACAGCAAGTCAAGTGCTATGTTATTCAAAATATGATGAGAGTGATGAAGAGGCCAGTATATGAATAAAATGGAAGGGAAGCTAATGGTATAATCACAAAGCATGTACTTATAAGAAGTTGTAATTTTGTGGGAGGAGAGAGGAAGTAAAGTGGTCTAGAAGTAAGTGAAGAGTAGGAGGGAACATAAGTTATTAGTTAAGATATTAATTCAACAAATGTTTACTACTTTCCCAGTATGTTCCAAGCTCATTGTTTTGCCTACTGGAAACCCATTAGTGAATAAACCTGCAGATCCAGCGGTAGGGGAAATTTATGTCACAATCCCAAGAACAATCTCTCTCTCTCTATGTATGCGTATGTGTGTGTTTGTGTATGTGTCAATTAATATATATGTATGCAAAATTCTAAAATAAATTATATTTATGTACCTCAGTGATAGCATCTACATGCTTAACATTCATTACGAGTTATAAATCTCCAGAGAAGGATTAAAAAGAAGGAGTTACAGGCTCAATTAGAAAAGGAAATTGATATTCTCAGGGGATGGCTAGCCAGTATAAGCAAGAAGATAAATTGTACCTTGAAGGGATTGAGGATATGGAATATTTTGTTGATGACAGGTATTTAATTCCAAACCATACAGTGGAAGGACATCAGAGGTAAGTGAGAGATAGAGTCTGACTGGTGGATATATGAACAATATCTAGAATATAATGGATGGCATTTTTGTGGTGACCCACATAAATAAGGCTGTTAATTTAATGAGATTAATCCCAATGGCCTCAAGAGAAGGTGAACAATCATTTTCAATTTAGGGATTGGTTCCTCAGTGGTTTGTAAGAATATGAACATAGATAATGAGAATCATTATAACTCAGGTAATGAAGAGATAATTTGTTGTTAGCGATATCACTGAAAGCCTCAAGTCAAACATAATGTAGCCTGTTTATAAATAAGTTAGGAGGAAATAAGAGTTAGGGGTAAGAAGTTATTGCATATACAATTTATGTGTGTTTGTTAATTAAAATGTTATTTGTATAAGAGATTTACAATTCATAAAGATTAGGAACATAGGTAGTATTATTGGGGTGCAGATACATAATTTATGATTACAGTTTTGAATAGACATATGCTATATTAATTTATGTATGTAAAGTAGTGAAGTTAATTTATTCTGGAGATACTGGCATTAATATTTTCTAAAAAGTGCATTTGATTTGTGGCCAGAAGCAGGTGGCTCATACCTGTAATTCTCTCTACTCTAGAGAATAAGGCAGGAGGATCAATTGGGGCCAGTGGTTGGACACCAGCTTGGGCAACATAAGGAGAATGCTATTCCTAAAAAATAAAAATAAATATATAATTATCAAGATGTAGTTGTGCCTGCCTGTAGTCTCAGCTACTCAGGAGGCTGAGGCAGGAGGATTGCTTGAGACCAAGAGTTCCAGGCTACAGTGAGCTATGATTGTACCACTCCAGCCCAGGCAACACAGCAAGATGCCATCTCTAAAAAAACTTTTTAAACACTTTCACGAAATAGCTAGAAAAATATGCAATGAAATAAATTATATGTCACCTCTAAAATTGGAACCATCAGAGGTTTTCATAAACTTGTCAGATATTTTGGCACAGCTAATTTTAAAAAGTTAAATGCTCACTTTTTTAATGGTAGTTATGGCTGTTATATAATTATATGTTTTGTGTTTCTAGCTTAAAATTTTGTACCTTTTCAAATGCATATTTATGTAATTACCATACATTTTCAACAGTACGTGTATGCCTTGAATTTGTAGATAAGAAATTTTACTAGGACATGTATTGAAATGAAATATGAAAAATAACTATGTCACTCTACATCTTCAACATTAAAGAAGAAAACACTATTTTTGGATCCCTCCGAATTTGTCTGCATATATAAGACATAATTTTTACTACCCAGAGATAAAAATTTTGAACATAAACAGGTTGAGATATAGCACATCTTTGTATATTATCTCTATTTGTTATTGCTTGAATAGCATTTTATATTGATTCTTGCTAATGTATACTTTTCTAAAATTCACTATTTTCTTCCTTACTTAAAACAAAAAGCAAACTGACATAATAACCCCAAAATAAACTGAAATAAAACCATCACAGGAAAGTTTTCTCTTCATGTGAAAAGCGCTTCAAATGATCTTAATTGGGTGGTTTATGTGTGACAGGTACCTGAAAAGAATCCTAATGCAAGTGAAAACAAAAATCATCTTTGTGAAGATAAGAAGGCTTGGCACCATTTTTAAGGTTCACCTCATTGGTGGCTTATTACTCTGAAGGTTTTTAATTCTTTCCGTTAATAGAGAACTAGGATTCACACATGACATCTGAGAAAGACAGTCACTCTCAGTGATACCCCCTTGTCATCTCTAGCAGAAAGGAATTAATCTTTTGATCAATGACCAAGTCAGGGAGCTTGTCTAATGATTTATAAGGCACAGGTAACCAGTGACACTTTTTTCTATAATGTAAGCTCCACAAAGGGCAAGGGTCTGGACCATTCCATTCAGTGCTATATCCCCAGCTCCAGCTATATGACTTGGTACATAGTTGGTAAATATTAGATAAATAAATAATCAGTTTCTAAGTAGGAGTGATTTTTAGTAATTAGTTGTCAAATCTAGTGAAGGATAAAAGTATGGAAAAAATCAGGAAGGGATATTTTTCTAGAAGGTGGAATTCTGCTGGAGGTATTGCTTCCCTCATGGCTCATTCTAGATTGTGTGGAGACCAAAGATTATTCCATGGTTCCTTGACTGAAGATGGTATGGTCTTTTTACCCAGAACACAAGTTAACAAGTTCTGCTCTCTTTGATAAGTGTTAGGATTTTGCATAAACTCATGTCAGACAATGGGAGGAAACATTACTTAAATTTTCTATCAAAATTATATTTCCTAGTCCTTTAAGAGAAAAAAAATCCTCATCTTTATTATCTAAATAGAAATGATTTCCCATATAACAGTAAGTTTAACAATAAGAAAATATTTAGTTTAATGCTGCCAAAATTGTATTGCTTGCCATTTTTTATGTTTAGTAACCAGTTTACTTCTTTTATTTTGATTTGATGTCCTTGGACATTTGATTTGTTTCCACAGTAATTGAATCAAATCTTAAATTTTTATTTAAATTAAAATTCTTTTAATAATTCCAAAAACAATGTTTTGGGGATATAATAATAGTGGCTGTTGTCTGAAATAAATGGTTTTAAAACAAGCTTGGTTTTGGAGTCATAGATAACACATAAATAAATATTTTGATTGAAATTTAAAATATTTAAGATAGTCAAATAATTACAATTTTTGCCACTCTAAAATTAATTTTGAGCTGAAGTCACTTCATCAATACAAATAAGTATATATACATAAATGTGTGAGAATACACACACGCATGCATACATGTACAATTAAATCTTAAATATAAAACAAACGTGATTTTCATTTTTTACCTCAGATGGACTATGGCTACATATCATTTTATTTTACCATACATTAGTGTAGAAATATACTAAACACTTTTAGTCATCAGCATTGAGGAGGACTAAGACTTATGCATTGACCAGATTATTTTGTGCAGAGTTGGAGAAAAGGTGTTGCATATTTTACATGGTAAAGTTCTTGCTTTGATTGGCAGTAATAAAGCAGAAATGTATCATGTTATAAAATATATATATATTCGCTTTTATCAGAATATCTTTAGTTTCATTTATACTCATTCTAATTATTTCTAATAAATAGCTTTTTTGGTGTATGAGATAACAAACAGAAAGTGTACATTGTACAGCATGTTAGATCCAAATTATACAATTCATTGATATGTAATAGCATTTGCTGTAGAAAGGAATAGGGATGAATTTTAAAATCCTAATGACATTTACCTTTTTTTATTATTGATCCATGTATATTGGTATCAAAGAACATTCACATCAAGTTTATTGCAGTGGACACTTACTTGAGCCATTCTTCACACATACACACAAAGCCATATTGAATGTGTGAGAGATTCTCAATTTTTCAAACATGACATAACTTGCTAAATGAAATCTGAACTTTGGCTTTAATACAATTTTCTTCATAAGGTAGATAGTTCTTGAATAGTGCTGATTAATTATGTATTTTTGGGGGGGAAAGGAAAATGAAAAAATACATGCTATATTCTGCTTTCTTCACTTTTTGTGCTTATTTATGTGTCTATGCTCCGTAATACTCAGACATCATTTCAAGCCCATATGTCAAGGGGGAACAATTCATTTGAATGTACTTGAAAATCCAAGAAGATATAATAATTAATTATCCTGGTGTAACAGGAGAAATTGATCACAAGAGGTCAATTTAAGTATCTTACCATTTCTTATACTGTAACATAATTATATTTCAAGCATTACTTTGGCAGTCTATTAATATATACCTTGGGTGCCCTTTCAAGTATAAGAAGGCAAAGTGGGGATCTCTGCAATATAAGACAGGTATTAATGTACCAATAATCCATGCCCTTGAGTCTTAATACTTCTTCTTACATTATCGTGTTTTAAACCCATTAATATTATACAATATATCCTCCTTTGATAGCATAGCCAACTTTGCAAATGAAACATAAAGAACATAAAATATATTAATGGAATATTTTGTGTTATAAATACTAAACTCCATTGTATTACTAGTTTGGTGCTATCTTATCATTATTGGTTTTGTAATAAGAAAATTTCTTTAATTTTAGAGTCCACTTTCATGCATTATTTGTCTTCCCCTTCAAAATAATAGTATATATCATTAACAGAAGGTAATTTATCATAACAATCTTAACATTTCACATTTCCTCTTTCTTAATTTATCTGTTTTCTTTACCAATAGACTTCTGTTTCTGTCATCTCATCCAGCACAGGGGTTATGATTGGCTACAGAATTATTAAAATAAAAAGGAAGTGATGCTAGGAAGTGGGCAGAAGGGAAACATTCCATTTTCTTGAATGGAAATGTTAGATGAACAATGAGAAGGCATTCCTCATTCTATCATGGTTTCTGGATCACCAGTTGATACACCTGGTTGGAAAAGCCTTTTATAATGTTTATATTAGTGTCCCAGTATAAGGAGAATGAGCCTTTGCCTTTCAGGTGTATGAAAATGTAACAGGTCATTTGTTTCCTCTTTCTCTCACAATTCACGGTACTTCAGAAACTCCTGTTGTCTTTATCTTTCAAATCTATCCAGAATACAATTTTTATGACTTTCACTATTCTCATGGCTGAAACCTTCTACATCTTTGGCCTGGATTGCTGCAATAGTTCCCCAATTGGTCTTTCTGCTTTTACCTGCTTTTAAGCTTTCACCCCACCTCTGCCACCATCTAATCTCAAAACAGTAGCCAGAGTCATCTTATTAGAGGGTAAAACAGATTCAGACTCTTCTGCTCAAAACCCTCTAATGGTTTCCCATTTCATTGAGAATAAAGGTCAAAGTAATTGACAGGTCTTATAAGGCCCTCTATTATATGTACATACTCATTTAACTACCTTACCCCTACCATTCTCTCATCTGCTCACTTTATTCCAGTCATGCTGGCCTCTTTGCTGCTTAGCAGTCACATGGGTCATGCTACCACCATAGGAAAGCTTCCTGATCAGAAGAGCTTGGAATATTCTCCTCCCAAGTATCTGCTTGGCTTGCTGATTCACCTTATTCAGGTTATCCAAATGTCAACTTTATAACAAGAATGTTCTCGACCTTCCTGTTTAAAATTGCAACCCTTTCCAATGCCTGCTATCCCTTTTCACCTTCTGTGCTCTAGTTTTCCTCTACAAAATTTGTCATCTCTAAATATTATACGTAATTATTAATTATTATCATTTTTCATTTGGCTTATTTTCTGCCTCCCGAAAGACTGCCAATGACATAAGGGCAGAAGTTTTTCACTATTATAGCTTAGTAACTAGAATAAGGCATAGAATGAAGTAAGTGCTCAATGCATATTTGTTGGATCTATAAGCAAATAAATAAACCTGTGAGGTCAACCATGTGGAAGGTACTATTTTTATTCCATCAGCTTAACTACAATGAGCAAAACTCATTCCTATCAGTAAATGTGGTCAATGCTAACATAAAATTTAAATTCTTGGTGTTTTTCATTATTTCAGTGAAATCCTCGTTATTGAAACGGTGTCCTACTAATGGAGACACTTATGACAGTTGCATGTCTTTATAATTTATAACTAGTCTTACAAGCATTACCTCCATGCAAACTAACTTGCATATGTTGCTATTGGCAAGCAGGATTTCATGGACTCCAACAGCATTGCAATAGACAATAAAGATGGGAAGAAAGAAGGGGCAAGGGAAGAAAAAAGAGGGAGTAGACTAGCCATCTATTATCAGCGGAAAATTTCCATTACTACTCCTTCAAATAATTTGAGAACACTTCAGAGCTTGTCTTGGTTGCCTTAATAATATGTCATGAGGGAAAAACATATCACCTGAAAAGTATTCATGGGTGCCTATAGTAGACTAAGCAAGCAAAAATACTGTAACAAATATACTGGAAATATAATGTCTCAAACCAAATAGAAGTGTCTTTTTTTTTTTTTTTTTTTTTTTTGAGATGGAGTCTCACTCTGTTGCCCAGGCTGGAGTGCAGTGGCGCTATCTCAGCTCACTGCAAGCTCCGCCCACTGGGTTCACACCATCCTCCTGCCTCAGCCTCCCAAGTAGCTGGGACTACAGGCACCTGCCACCAAGCCCAGGTAATTTTTTGTATTTTTAGTAGAGACAGGGTTTCACCGTGTTAGCCAGGATGGTCTTGATCTCCTGACCTCGTGATCGGCCTGCCTCAGCCTCCCAAACTGCTGGGATTACAGGCATGAGCCACCGCACCTGGCCTGGAAGTGTATTTTCTTATTGCCGGAGAGTCCAGAGAATGTTGCAGCCTAACTGAAGTTACAAAACAGGGGTGGCTTTACTTCAAGCAGCTTGACAATTGTTCTTTCAGTTTCAATAATAGGCTTCTAAGATTATTGTGGTCATTGTCATTGGTATTCCATTCCACCACAAGGGGGGAAGAATGAGGAAATAGTGCCTGCTACTTTAACTAATATTCTATTGTATAGAACTTAGTGACATAGACATACTTAACTAATTGAGGCTAATAAATACCATTTAGATATACAGCCAAGTGCCCAACTAATATGGAAGAAGGAAAAAGCGGATTCTAGTGAAAAGCTAACAGTCTCTGCCACAGTTTGGCCTTTTTCTCACCAAATATCTGTCATCCTTTCTTCCACACTTAGAATATTCACTGACTTTCTTCTCTCCACAACCAAAAAAAGAAACATCCCCAGATCTCTTCTTCAGTTACTGCATGTCTCACAGTTCATGATCTGTGGCTGACACACAGTCTGCATCATTTGGTTCAGCAGTGTCACTTGCATTATGGTAACCAATGAAACAAAATACAAGTTTTCTGCTTCCCACCACCATCACCACCATGAACACAATGCACAATTGTGAAGTAAGGACAGAATAACTGCAGTATAAACTGTAATACAGAAAACGGAAACATGGGAAACATACAAGCATCACTAGTCCAAATAGTGAAAAACTAGGCAGGCATCATGAGGAACTTTGCCATGGTACTGAAGAAAGTTCCTTGATTGGACCATGGCTGTCCCCCAGAGGAGCACCTTTCCCCATTGTTCTTTGTAGCTTCTGGCTTAGTTCCACTGTAGGTTCCTTCTTGTGCATTATCCTCTGTGGCCATATTGAGATTGGTGCTATGGTCTCTGCCTTCCTTCTGAACTGTGCAAAAATACAAGTCCACTTTTTTTGGATGCAAGTTTGGGGCTCTGAGGACTGTTTCACTGTTTGAAGAGTCAACGGGATTTAAGGATAGGCTCATAGTTTCCTTGTCAATACAATTCTCTCAAAAACTTGGTAGGTTTCTAATATAGTTGCTTCCAGGCAACACAATGCCACAGTAACCACAAATTAAAGTAAACACAGTTCTTAAACCTTCTTTATTTTCCTCTTCCCATGTAATTACAAGAGTATTGGACACAATACACTTAGAAATAAGGGCCACAGATTTATCTCCCAACATTAGGGGTCAAGAAGCTGTTGAATTTTACAAGTCCCTCGTTTCCTACTATCCTTGGTACAAACCACCCAGTTCTTGTCTGTGTAACACCTTTTTAAAACAGCTGGAATAGCAACATTCAGTAACATTGTGGCTGTTTCCGACCCCTTCTCCTTCAAGCTACAAGCTAAGCAGGCACATGGTCTGCCTTCCAAATATCAGAGTAACAGTGTGATATAACTGCTCAGCCAAATACCCAGCTACCTTGGAAGAAAAGCAGCCAGGAGTCAACTAGAATACCTGATCTGATATTATAAATATAAATGGTAGATGCATTGCATATTCCCTTATTGCTTCAAAATTGCTGCATTTTAAATTACTTGTAATCTCATTGAAGGCAATGGTTGAGTATGAGAATTGTCTTAGATCTATAACACAGACCAACACTGTTAAGTCATTTCATGAATACTTGCTGATTAATGTTATATACAAATGACTCTAAATGCCTCTAAAGAAATACAAATTATTTTTATAGCTATTTTCTGATTTTTCTACCCCATTTTCATCATTTTATTGATTTGTGTAGGATAAGACAGCATAATTATATTATAGTTTAAATGTGGATGGGTCAGGGAGAATATTTAGAATACTTTTGCCATATTTACTTGTTGAATCACTCTTTATTCATTTATGTAAGTAAACCACCATGTGCCAAGCACTCTCTGGGTTACACTGGTGTGTGTGTGTGTGTGTGTGTGTGTGTGTGTGTGTGTGTGTGTGTGTTTTCAAACAACCATTAAGTGAAATACATAACAATTTATATACCTGATCATTCAGAAGATAACAAAAAAGCTACTGTTAATTATTCACAGAAACCTTGTAGAGTATGGAATTATTCAGACTGACTGTCATAGATAATTGTTCACAGATTCTGATTAGCACTCAGTAAATATGAATCTTGATCTGAAATTTTCTATATTGTTGATGCTTCACAGTGATCCAACTTTTTGGTGAGGAACTAAATGGATGGTCTTACCAAGTACTGCCCAATTCAGAAACAGCTGCAGAGCTAGAGATAGAACACCAATCAAGGCTGTTCAAGACTGAGCCAGAAGCTTGAAGGAAAGGATGGGTGTGAAAAGAGAAGAATGTATTCTAAACTCTTCCTTCTCTGGTGACTAATACTGTCTACCAATATAAATTTGGTATTTATTAAGAACTATGCAGCATGGCCAGGCGCAGTGGTTCACACCTGTAACCCCAGCACTTTGGGAGGCCGAGGTGGGTGGATCACCTGAGCTTAGAAGTTTGAGACCAGCCTGGCCAACATGGTGAAACCCCGTCTCTACTAAAAATAAAAAAAATAGCCGGGTGTGGTGGCACGTGCCTATAGTCCCAGCTACTCGGGAGGCTGAGGCAGGATAACTGCTTGAACCCAGAAAGCAGAGGTTGCAGAGCAGTGAGCTGAGATTGTGCCACTGCACTCTAGCCTGGGTGACAGAACAAGATTCAGTCTTAAAAACAACAACAACAACAACAAAATATATATATATATATATATATATATGCAGTATCAAGCCAAGAATATATGACACAGCATACATAGCTCCACCACCATCCATCTTACCAAGGCAAATAATCTCTTGCCTTAAGTAACTAAGCCAGTTCAAATAATCTATGAAATTTTGAAGAAAGACACTAGTTTTAGACATATCTATATTGTATTGATCTGAGAGTAATTATAAATTAGAGCTTTGATTGTGACTCTGAAAGGTATAGCAATAGCCACTATAGAAACAATCAATTTCTACTTTATTTGTCAATACTTATCCACCACCTCAACGCCAAAATTAGTACAATTTTTTTTTTGTCCTTGATGATGAAAGTGAACTCTTGACAGTGATGGGAAATTTGAAGTTTAAAGAATTTTGGCATCAATCAGAAGCAATTTTGATCTGTAATATCAAGATTTATTGGGCACCAATTGGAAGTCAGTATTTAGATACCAGGGTCATAAAGAAAATTTGTCAAGTCAAAGTGTTTGAAATCATTCCAAGTAGGGCTGAGACTACTGAGTTTTTTAACCATAGTTTGCTTTTAAACACCCTGGGTAGTTAAGAGTTCTAAAGACATATTACATTTTAGAATAGATCACTGTTTTCTATTACGATCCTCAACCAAGTCAAAAGTGATACAAAATTCAAATTAAATACTAGTGCTAAAATTCCATTAATCTATTATAATAAATATTTATGAAATCCAGTCACACATTATAGAAATATAATAAAGAATTATACATGATTGGATATTCCAGATAAATAGTAAGTACCCATCTGAGAATTAAAAGCTATCTGAAATTGTCACTATTTCAGATAGACATAGGTCTAAAATATGTTATTCACAGTCATGTTTTCTCCTATGGAGCAGGCTAATTTTATTTAGCTATAGCTTTATAACTCAGGTGGGTTATGCTCCTTATCCACTAATGCCCTGGATCTTTCAAGGACTTGTCAGGAAACGAACTTGCACCTATCATTGTAACAATAATAATTTCACATACAGGATGGTAAAAACCGAAAAAAGTTGCTAACTAAGTACCTAAAAAAGGGAAAAGAGAACATTAAAATATCATGGAGATAACAACTTCAAGAAAGAGCTGCCACCCCTAGGACTGAGCGAACACAGGGAATAAGGTAGAATATTAAAACTTAGACACTTGAAGGGAGGACCTTCAAAATGGAACCTCAGCCCTCTGAGGAGAGGGCACTTCTCTGCTGTTATGGGTGTTCCTCTGATTGGATGGAGGTCCTTCCAGAGCTAGGACCACAGACTACTGAGAAAGTTTGATGGATGACATATAACCCCTTAGCTGAAGGAATTAGCATATTTGATAGTAGCTAAATTTACCTCTTTGTATCATATTTGCAAACCTAACAGAAGGTAATGAGCATCCAAAAATATATGGGTGATAGTAATTTCAATATTTGAAACATAATGAATTTGTCTACCTTGAATTAAAATCAAAACATAAAACTTCCAAATCCACATGATATGTATAGGATTTTACATACAATACAGTATACTATTTCCTACAATTTGTGAATTGACAAGAAACATTTAATCAAGAATATCACGACATAACAAATTAAGCATAAAGAAAATAATTATTTCTGTTATATTTATGTTCGTTGAACTATTACATTTAATAGTACAGAGCAATAACAAGCCTGTGGAAAGCAGAACTAAAAATCCAACTCTTTAAAAGAAGTATTTGTTTCTATCCTGCTTAAAACAAACAGCTTTCCAATGAAGCAATTCTAATCTTATTACATAGGCTTGATCTTGATACTTACATTTAGAAAGAAATTATTAATCAACAAAGATTAATGGAGTTAGAAATGGATCTCACAAAGATTATTTAAGTAGCTCTCTATAATCTTATCAACTAACAGTTTCTTTTAATGTTTCCCTGGGGTAGCATCAAGGAAAAAAAAAAAGAACTTTACCACTTTACCCACGTATATGTATCAACACAGAGGATTAGTAATGTTTAAAGTACTTCTTACCTATTAACATCCCAGATTTTGCTAGTTTTATCCAGTGAGGAGGAAGCCACAAAATTGCCGCAGGAGTGCCACGTGCAGGACCATACTGCGCGGCTGTGTCCTTCAAAGGTCAAAATGCAATCGCCTTTACATAGATCCCATAATTTAACTGTAGTGTCACCACTTGAAGTAGCCAATTTGTCGCCACTATTTGCAAAAACATAAAAAGACAGCTTGTTTAAAAAGTAACATAATTAAGTTTTATGAATACTGCATTCTATGAGTAACTTGTGTGTATGTGTATGTATCTGATTTATTTTTACTTGTAGTGGCATATCTAAATGACTAAATATTATTATCTTATTTGGGTCTACACAATTGCTAACTTGAATTGCTTAGTAATTCAAGCTGAAGAGAGAAACTGCTGTTGTGCAGTTTCTAGATTAATTCTTCTAGATTCTTCTAGATTAATTCACTAAATTAGTGTTTTTGTTATCATGTGTTTGTTTGGTTCAGCGTTGTATATATTAGGCTCTGTGGATGATCGGGCTTCAGAACAATAAAGATTCAGACATGGGCTAAATCAGTTTCAAAAACATAACACAATATGAAACAGTAAGTCAGCATTGCTTATGTTTAGATTAATTAAATGCTTCAGGAGTGCAGTTTGGATGAAGGAAGAAGTGAACCAGGAATGAGATACCTTTGAGTTAGATCATGAGAGATCAAAGAGATGTTTAAGTGTTGGGTGGTTGAGCATGACTCATTCAATTTTGCATTTTGGTAATTAGTAGATCTTAAAGCAGTGGCTTTCAAGTGGTGGACACAAAAGCTAGTTTAAGAAATGGGTAGGTGTCAGGCTGGGGCACGGTGGCTCACACCTGTAATCCCAGCACTTTGGGTGGCCGAGGCAGGTGAATCGCCTGAGGTCAGGAGTTGTAGAAAAACCTGGCCAACAAGGTGAAACCCCGTCTCTACTGAAAATACAAAAACTAGCCGGGCATGGTGGCGTGTGCCTGTAATCCCAGCTACTCGAGAGGCTGAGGCAGGAGAGTTGCTTGAACCCCGGGGACAGAGGTTTCAGTGAGCCCAGATTGCACCACTGCACTGCAGCCTGGGCAACAGAGTAAGACTCAGTCTTAAAAATAAAAAAAAAGAAAAAAAAAGAAAAGAAAAGAAAAGAAATGGGTAGGTGTCAATGACACCAACAGAAACATCTAGTTGGTTGTGTGTGTGTGTGTGTGTGTGTGTGTGTATGTAACATCAGCTGCAAGAAAATTTTACTTCCATCATCTTCTACACATCCTTCTGCATTGCATGCTTTTTAAATGTGTTCTCTTAGGTACTTTCTCTCACCGAATTGTAATATACCACTTATTTATCCTCCTCCTCCCTGCCAGACTGTTTTATGATGGAGAATTGCATTTCATCTCTGTTTCTACAGCACCAAGCCTCATGACTGAGCAATTAAAGTGCTTAGTAAATGCTTTAGAGTAAGTAAATATAGAAATGCATGCAAGCCTGAATGAAATTATGCTATAAATGAAGAAGAAAAAGTTTCTGGCATCTCTGACAGAGGGAATAGTAGAATCAAAAAATATTTTGTTTTCTTGCTCATAGGCTTGGGTATTTTTCAGCTAAGAGGGAAATGTAATTTCTATCTGCAGCGTAGAAGCAGCCACCATTAGAGAGAAAGAGCTTGAAGTTTCTGGAGAGAAGGTGGATTATATAATGAGGATATTCTCATTTGAGTTAGAAAAGAATATCCAAGGGGCCGGGTGTGATGGCTCACACCTGTAATCCCAGCACTTTGGGAGGTCGAGGTGGGCAGATCATGAGGTCAGGAGATAGACACCATCCTGGCTAACATGGTGAAACCCCGTCTCTACTAAAAATACAAAAAAAAAAAAAAAATTAGCCAGGCATGGTGGCGTGTGCCTGTAATCCCAGCTACTCGGGAGGCTGAGGCAGGAAATCACTTGAACCCGGAAGGCAGAGGTTGCAGTGAGCCAAGATCATGCCACTGCACTCCAGCCTGGGGGACTGAGACTCCATCTCAAAAAGAGAAAAGAGAAGAGAAGAGAAGATACAATTGATTTTTCAAATTTGACTATCTGAAAAATCACCAAATGGCAGCTAGTCCCTTCACCAACAAAAACTGTTTTTGCCACAATTGTTTGTTTGCACATATGTTTGTCATTCAGAATTTTAGTTTTTAATATTAAAGATTGAACAATACATTTATTCAAAAACATGCATGTAAAAAAATTTAAAAATTATTTAAGCATGCTTCTTTCTCAAATCTATCTTTCCAATGGGTATCATGTTATTATGGACCAAAATCTTAGCATAGGATAAAAATTATTGTGGTATGTTTCTGCCTGTGGCTGAAAAACTCTCTCATATAAGTTTTATATGCTTATTTTGTGCTTTAAACCATGTGCCAGGCAAAAAAAACAAATCACACTGGAATAATTACAACTAGAATGAAGCAGTATTATTTCTTTGTGAGTGCTGTAACTGATATTTAGTCAACAATAAATATAAACAATATTCCCATAAGTTTTTAATATATAGAGATCAGAGCTCATATACTAAATCCAAAATATATCAAATATAAATTTCTGAACATTCTTTTGAAATGGTTTTGCCTTTCAAAAACATGGCCTGAAATATGGAAAACTGTATAACTTTGGTTCATGAAAAAATCAAGGCCATTTCTGAGGGCTGAGAGAAATCAAGAGAGAGAAAAAGAATGGTATACTAAAATCAAAAAAGTGTGTTTTAAGAGATGCAAAAGATCAGAGTTTCCCTGGGCTCCACACAAATAGAAGGAACCAAAGCTCTCAAAAAGAGCACAAGTGAATGTTATGGACTGACTGACTGTGCCACTCCTTTCCCAGATCCGTACATTGATGTCCTAATTCCAATGTGGCAGTATTCGGAGGTAGGGCCTCTGAGAAATAACTAGGTTTAGACAAGGTCATGAGCACGGGAACCCTGTAATAGGAATAGTGCCTTTATAATCAGAGAAAGAGACTGGAGTTAACTCGCTCCCTGCATTGTGAGGACACAGCAAGAAGGCAGCCATTTACAAGCCAAGAAGGGGGCCCTCACCAGAACCTGATCAGGCTGGCACTCTGGTCTTAGACTTCTAGGCTCCAGGAGTGTGAGAAATTAATTTCTGTTATTTGAGCTACCCAGTCTCTGTTATTTTGTTATGGCAGACTGAGCTGACTAATAATGTAGATCCATGCTGTTGGTATACAGCCCAAGTTATTAGAAATTAGCTACTCAAAATTCTGCAAATAAAATTCAACCAAGTATGAGCTTACAAAATTATTCTCAAACACATAATGGGAAATAAGAAGCCATGACTGAGGATGAGCTAATAAAATTAACAAATACCCTGAAGGACACTAGTTGTTATAATTAAAGGGTACAAAATATAACTATAAGTAAAGTATATAAGGAAATAACAGCTACAATAAAAAGATCAAATGACGTAAGGTTATAACATGAATCTGCAAATCTGAAAAAAATATATATTTAGAAATTTTAAAAATAAAATTATGGAAATTAAGAAATCAATGGATGGGTTAAATAGCATATGAGAAACAGCAAAATTCAGAGTAAATGAATTGGGAAATAAATCCGGAAAAAAAATGAAAAACATGATATGTTCTCACTCACAGGTGGGAGTTAAGCTACGAGGCTGCAAAGGCATAAGGATGATACAATGGACTTTGGAGACTTGGAGGAAAGGGTGGAATGGAAGGGGGGCGAGGGGTAAAAGCCTACAGATTGGGTAAAGTGCATACTGCTTGGGTGATGGGTGCACCAAAATCTCAGAAATCACCACTAAAGAACTTACTCATGTAACCAAACACCACCTGTTCCGCAAAAACCTATGGAAATAAAAAATAAAAATAAATAAAGTACATATTTGAAAAAATCATCCCAACTATAGACAGATGAGGAACTGAACACAGTATAGGTGTTTAAAATTATAAAGGATACAATAAAAAAGTATATTTTCCTAATCAAAATTCCAGAAGAGAATGGAAATAAAAGATAGATGTAACATTCAAAGAATTAAGGGTTGAGAATGTACAGAAACTAGAAAATTTAAGACCTAGAACCACATGTTTGGAAAGAAAAATGTATACCAAACAGGATAAACAGTGGTGTAAATAAAAAGAAATTTTTACTTAGATGCATTTTAGTGAATTGCTGAGCAGCATTGGCAATAATAAGAATTATAAGAAAAAAAGGAGGGAAAAAAGAAAAATAAGGTTATTTATTTATATAGTGATAAATATGTGTTAGAAACACTAATAAGCTCTTTATATATATTTGATCCTCACTATGACTCATAAGATGACTACATTATCTCTAAAACACTTGAACAACATCACAGAGAAAATAAGTCACAGGGGTGAAATTTCTTCAAAGAGCTAATAGAAAATAATGTTACTCTGGAATTATCAAAAATCTCTCTCAAAACAAGAACAAGGCTGGGCATAGAGGCCCATGTCTGTAATTCCAGAACCTTCGGAGGCCAAGACAGACAGATTACTTGAGGTCAGGAGTTCAAGACCAGCCTGGCCAACATGGTGAAACCATATCCCTACTAAAAATACAAAAATTAGTCAGATAGGGTAGTGGACACCTGTAGCCCCAGCTACTTGGAAGGCTGAGGCAGGAGAATTGCCTGAACCCAGGAGGCAGAGGTTGCAGTGAGCCAAGATTGTGACACTGCACTCCAGCCTGGGCAACACAGCAAGACTCCACCTCAAAAAAAAAAAAAAGGAAGAAAAGAAACAAGAACAAGTATTAATGTTCCAACTAAACAAAGCAGTCCTCTCCTACAGAAATTACTAAGGATATATTTTAGGGACAGAAGATCTGAAAGGGAAGAAATAGTGAGCAAACAATTTGGTAAACATGTAAGTATATAGAAATATTTGTGTAGATAAATAAAATGCTTGCAAAAATAAAAATGCTTGTAAAAATAAAAATAACAAAACAATAATGATATAGTATTAACAATAAAGTTCATGTGCTATTAAGAAGAGAAGTAAAACCTTGATCAATTTAGGCTTTACTAATTCAGTCAGCATGGTAAAATGTTAAGAGTGGGCACTATAAGAATAGTAATAGAGCATATCACCTCCAAACCAGTATAAGAAAAAAAGAAATGGGTAAGAAAAACTTACAATTATAAACATCTAATATATCTAAAAGAAAATAGGAAAGGAGGAAAAAAGCACTAGAATAAATGATACAAATAGAAAATGAATTTTAAAAATAAGTTTTTAGATAGAAATACAAACATATGAACAAATCCAACAAACACAAATAGACTAAAGTGGAAGCTAAAAGACATAAAAGACAAAGATTTTTCAGTTTGGCTAAAAAGAAACAAATTCAGCTATATGATTTTTACACGAGGCACACTAAACTTCTAAGGAGATACAAAGATTGAGAGTAAACAAAGCAAAGCAAAGCAAAGCAAAATGAAAAAGTACCAAAAAAAGTTACCTAGGCCAAAGGAAATGAAAATAAAGATGAGGGATAGGGCCAAGATGGCAGACGAGAAGCAGCTTGTATGTGCTGCTCTCACGGAGAGGAACTAAAAGGCTAGTCAACACTGACCCTGCAGGCCAATCATCTGAGAAACCATGCTGGGATCCATGAAGGCAGCAGGAGAACACAGAGAACAGAGAGGAGCAAAGCTATCTGTCTGGGATCAATGTGGCGCAGAAGAACCTCTCCAAAAAAGGGAAAGGGTGAGAGAGTCAGAGCTCGCCGGGAGATTCATGCTCTCCGCAGAGACCTGTACAAGACTGGGAGTAGGAAAATCTGCCTGGCCCCCAACTGTGCTTCCAAACTGAGGGAGAGAGCCATCCAGACATTTTGCAGGGGCAACTATCAAGTCCAAGGGGACTACAAGCCTTTAACCCCAGAGCAGACCAGCACCAGTGCCATCACCTGAATAAAGGCATAGCTGCAGTGCCTGGGAGCAGTAAGATTGCTCCACCCACCCCTTTGCCAGATGGGGCTCAGCACCAGCTTCTAGCCCATCAGTCCCACTTCAGCCTGAATTTGGCCTGCCACTCCACCCACCCCCACCACTGCTAGGCAGGCAGGCGATGCTTACTAGAGCTTCCAGCCCAGTTGTTCCACTTTTGTGTAAATTCAGCTGCAGGATACATCCTCCTGATGTCCCGGGAAACACTCAGGTGGCACGAGGATGCACATGACCCCACCCACTTTTGCCATGGACAGCCAGGTGGGCAACAACTGCTAGAGCCTCCAGCCCAGTCATCCCACCTCTATGTGAGCTCAGCTGGAAGGTGCAGCTTCCTGTTGCCCTGGGAAACACCCAGAGAGCACAGCACCATGTGACCTCACCTGCCCTCATCACTGGTTGCCAGGTGATCAATGTGTGCTAGAGCTTCCAGCCCAGCAGTCCTACTTTTGTTGAACTCAGCTGGAGGGCACAGCCTCCTGCTGCCCTGAAAACACCCAGCTGGTAGGGCAGACAACCCCACCCATCCCTGCTACTGATAGCCAGGCAAGCGACACATGATAGAGTTTCTGGCTCAGTGGTTCTGCTTCAGAGGGAACTCAGCTGAGGAGCACAAGCCTCCTGTTGTCCCAGGAAACACCTGGACAGTAAGGCATGTGATCCCACTGACCCTGCAAGGCAGGCAACACTTGCTGGGGCTTCTGGCCCAGCAGTCTGGCTTCTGTTTGGACTGATCTAGAGGGGGCAGCTTTCTGTTGTCCCAGGAAACACCCAGACAGCAGGGCACATGACGCTGCCTGACCCTGCCACTGGCAGCCAGGTAGGCAATGCCTGCTGGAGCTTTTGGCCCAGCAGTTACACTTCTGTGGGAACTCAACCAGTGGGTAGACTCCTATTGTCCTAGGAAGCTCCCAGAAAGCAGGACAAGCATCCCCACCAACCCCTGCCACTGGTGGACAGGTGAGCCACATTTGATAGGGCTGCTGGCCCAACAGTCCTAGTTTTCCCTGAATTTGCTGAGGGGTGCAGGCAGGCTCCTGTTGCCCTGGAAACACCAGGAGGTCAGGGTAGGCAACTCCACCCACCCCTGCCTCCCATAGCCAGATGGGCCACACCTGCTAGAGCTTCCAACCCAGGGGTCCCACTTCTGCCTGAACTCTGCAGGCAAGTGCAACCCCATGTTTCCCCAGGAAGCACATGGACATCAAATTAAGGCCAACCTGGCAAGAATACAGCTTGTCTGCCAACGCAGCCCTTGCCTGAGGAAACTCAATAGATCAGAAAGCCCAACAGAAGAAATGCGGGCATGCAGACAGTAATCATAGAGGGTGCCACCAAGACCCAGTAGTGTACTAGAATCAAAGCCAGTCAACCAAATTCAATTATAACATAATAAAATCCCCAAGGGCATCAATGAAGAAAAAAACAAAAAAATCAATTGAAAGGACAGAAACTTTAAAGACTGAAGGAACATCAGCCCACACAAACTAGAAAAAGCCAGTGAAAGAACTCTGACAACTTGAAAAGCCAGAGTACCTTCTTTCCTCTAAATAATCATACTATTTCCCCAGCAAGAGTTCTTAACCAGGCTGAAATATCTGAAATGAGAGAAATAGAATTCAGAATATGAACAGGAACAAGGATCATCAAGATACAGGGAAACAGCAAAACCCAATCCAAGGAAGCTAAGAATCACAGTAAAATGATACAGGAGCTGATAGTCAAAATAGCCATTATAAAAAAGGAACCAAACTCATCTAATAGAGATGAGAAACATACTACAAGAATTGCATAATTAAATAGCAAGTATAAACAGCAGGATAGAAGAAACCGAGGATAGAATCTAAGAGCTCAAATTCTGGCTCTCTGAAATAACTCAGTCAGACAAAAATAAAGAAAAAAGAATTTAAAAGGAAGGAGCAAAATCTCCAAAAGATATAGGATTATGTAAATAGATGAAAACTATGACTCATTGGTGTCCCTGAAAGAGATAGGGGGAAAGTAAGCAACTTGGAAAACATATATCAGGATATTGTACATGAAAACTTTCTAACATTGCTAGAGAGACCAACATTCAAATCCATGAAATGCATATAACTCCTGTGAGATATTATACATGAAGACCATCTCCAAGACACATAATCATCAGATTCTCCAAGGTCCAAATGAATGAAAAAATGTAAAAGGCAATTAGAGAGAAGAGACAGGTCACATACAAAGGGAATCCCATCAGGCTGGACTTTTCAGCAGAAACTCTTCAACCCAGAAGACATTGAGTGCTTATATTCAGGATTCTTAAAATAATATTTGAAACAAGAATTTCATATCCAGCCCAACCAAGCTTCATAAGTGAAGGAGAAATAAGATCATTTTCAAACAAGCAAATGCTGAATGAATTCATTACCACCAGAACTGCCTTACAAGTGGTCCTGAAAGGAGTGCTAAATGTGAAAAAGAAAGATCATTACCAGCCACTACAAAAATACACTTAAGTACACAAACCAGTGACACTATAAAGCAACCACACAGACAAGTCTGCATAATAACCAGCTAACAATATGATGACAGGATCAAATTCATACATATGAATAGTAACCTTGAATGTAAACAGGCTTAATCCCCCAATTAAAATACACAGAATGGCAAGCTGAACAAAGAAGGAAGACCCAATAGTATGCTGTCTTCAAGAGACCCATCTCACATACAATGACATCCATAGGCTCAAAATAAAGGAATGGGGAAAAATCAACCAAGTAAACCACAACAACAACAACAACAACAACAACAAACACAAAAATGCAGGGGTTGCAATCCTAGTTTTAGACAAAACAGACTTTAAACCAACAAAGACCAAATAAGCTAAAGAAGAGCATTATATAATGGCAATAGTTTCAATTCAACAAGAAGACCTGATTAAGTAGAAGATGGCCAACTTGACACAACCAGGTGGAACAACTGCCACCAAGGGACCAAGAAAATTGGCACACTCCTGACAGAGCTTCAGAGGGAAGCCTGTGAGAGTGGATGGAGGGAAGATACAAAAGCTGTGCTCAAGTGGGAGGAAGCTGGGAACCCTACAGGAGGCTACCAGGCAGGGGACTAATTCCTACCCTCCAACAACTCCAAAGGAATGGGTGAATTGAACTGACAAGGATCAACCTACTCTTGCCACAGGCCTCTGGAATCTTGGCAGGAGGAGACCCCTAAACTATGATGGATACTTGAGTTGGCACAAAGAGCTGCTTAGAGAATTGGTAGGGGCAGCATGCCAGCTGATGCAGAGCCAAAAGGATTTGGTGCCTAAGCACTGTGGCAGAGCATGACAAGAGATGTCCATCCCTGTAGGCTCGACATGCTACCACAGGAGACATTATCCCTAGGGAAACTCTCAGACTTGAACTCTGCAGGGTGGTCTTGCCCATCAGATGGGGCTAGTCTGACTTGAGCACCCCTTGGTCTGCTGGCCTCTTCCAGGGCCCCAGCCTGGCCATGCCTGCTTGTAGAACAAGCAGGTGCTCTGGGAGCCCACATAATAGCTCCTGCAGTGGTGAACTGTGCCTCACTGGCAGAGAGGTCCAATGGGGCAGCCCCCATGGCCACACACCAGCCTGCCTATTCCCTACCCCCACTGCAGCTTCCTCCAGGCCCACAGCCACCACATATATCACATTGCCAACATGTGTGTACTTGGGTGGGTTTTACCTTCCCCCATGCCAACGTGTGTGTGCATGCATCCTAACCTGCCAGTATACAGACCAGTGACACTATAAAGCAACCGCACAAACAAGCTTGCATAACAAGCTAACATCATGATGACAGGATCACATTCACACATATCAACAATAACTTTAAATGTAAATGGGCTAAATGCCCTAATTAAAAGGCACAGAGTGGCAAATTGGATAAAGAACCAAGATTCATTGGTATGCTGTCTTCAAGAGACCTGTTTCATATGCAGTAACACTCAGAGGCTCAAAATAAAAGGATGGAGAAAAATCTACCAAGCATATGGAAAACAGAGAAAAGCAGGGGTTACTATCCTAATTTTAGACAAAATAGACTTTTAAACAAATAGAGACGAAAAAAGGGGAGCATTACATACTGGCAAAGATTTAAATTCAACGAGAAGACATAACTATTCTAAATATATATGCATTCAACACAGAAGCAACCAGAGTCATAAGGCAAGTTCTTAAAGACCTTCAAAGAGACTTAGACTCCTACAAAATAATAGTGGAGACTGCAACACCCTACTGACAGTATTAGATCATTGAGTCAGAAAATTAACAAAAATATTCAGGACCTGAACTGAGCACTGGATCAAAAGGACCTGATAGATATCTACAGAACTCTCTCCTCCCAAAACAAATAGAATATACACTCTTCTCATTGCCACATGCACATACTCTAAACTCTACCACATAATGAGACACAGAACAATCCTCAGCAAATGCAAGAGAACTATAACCATATCAACTACTTTCTTGCATCACAGCACAATAAAATTAGATATCAAGACTGAAATAATCACTGAAAAACATACAATTACATGGAAATTGAATAGCTGCACTTGAATGGCTTTTGAGTAAATAATGAAATTAAAGCAGAAATCAAGAAGTAAGAAGTTATTTGAAACTAATGAGAACCAAGACACAACATACCAAAATTTCTGGGACACAGCTAAGGCAGTGTTAACAGGAAAATTTATAGCACTAAATGCCCACATCAAAAAGTTAGAAAGATCTCAATTTATCAACCTAACATCACAACTAAATGGACTAGAGAACCAAGAGTAAACTGAACCCAAAAACTAACAGAAGAAATAAGCAAAATCAGAGATGAACTAAGGAGATTGAGATATGAAAAAACCACTGAAAAAAATCAATGAATCCAAATAATCAATGGTTATTTGAAAAACTTACTAAGATACAAAACCAAGATTAAACTGACCCCAAAACTCACAAAAGAAATAACCAAAATCAGAGATGAACTAAGGACATTGAGATATGAAAAATCACTGAAAAGATTAATTAATCCAAATAATCAATGGTTATTTGAAAAAATAAATAAGAGAGACTGCTAGCTAGAATGATAAAGAAGAAAGAAGATCCAAATAAAAACAATTAGAAATTACAAAGGGCATTACACTGATCCTGACATTACCACTGAACCCCCAGAAATACAAATAACCATCAGAGACTATTACGAATACTTCTATGCACAAACTAAAAAATCTAGAAAAAAATGGAAAAATTCCTAGACACATACACCCTCCCAAGACTGAACCCAGGAAAAAAAATGAATCCCTGCACAGACAAAAAAAATGAGTTACAAAACTGAATCAGTAATAAAAAGTCTATGTATTCGTCCATTTTCATGCTGCTGATAAAGACATACTTGAGACTGGGTATTTATAAAGAAAAAGAGATTTAATAGACTCACAGTTCCACATGGCTGGGGAGGCCTCACAGTCATGGTGGAAGGTAAAAGGCATGTCTTACATGGCAGGAGACAAGAGAGAATTTGTGCAGGGAAACTCCCCTTTATAAAACCATCAGATCTCATGAGACTTATTCACTAACAAAAGAACAGCACAGGCAAGTCCTGCCTTAATTCAATTACCTCCCACCAGGTCCCTCCCACAACACATGGAAATTATGGGAGCTATAATTCAAGATGAGATTTGGATGAGGACACAGCCAAACCATATCAGCCTATCAACCAGAAAAAAACCCAGGACCAGATAGATTCATAGCCAAATTCTACCGCATATATACAATGAAGAGCTCCTATCACTCTTACTGAAACTATTCCAAAAAATTGAGGAGGAGAGATTCCTTCTCAACTCATTTTATGAGGCCACTATTTTCCTGACACAAAAACATGTCAGAGATACAACAAAAAATAAAATTTCAGGCCAATATCTTTGATGAACACTGATACAAAAAACCTCAACAAAATAATTGCCAATCAATTCCAGCAGCACATCGAAAAACTAATCCATCATGACCAAGTAGGCTTTATCCCTGGGATGTAAGCTCAGTTGAACATACACAAATCAATAAATATGATTCATCACATAAACAGAACTAAAAACAAAAACCAGATGATTATCTCAATAGATGCAGAAAAGTCTTTTGATAAAATACATCTTCACATTAACAACCCTCAATAAATTAGGCATCAAAAGAACACACTTCAAAATAATAAGAGCCATCTATGACAAACCCACAACCAACATCATACTGAATGGGCAAAAGCTGGAAGTCTTCCCTTTGAAAACCAGCACCAGTCAAGTATGCCTTCTTCACCATCCCTACTCTACAAAATATTCAAAGTTCCAGCCATAGCAATCAGGAAAGAAAAAGAAAGAAAACGCATCCATATAAGAAGAGAGGAAGTCAAACTATCCCTGTTTCCAGATGATGTATTTCTATATCTTGAAAACCCCATAATCTTGGCCCAAAAGTTCCCTGATCTGACAAACAACTTCAGCAAAGTCTCAGGATACAAAATCGATGTACAAAAATCACTAGCATTTCTATATACCTACAATATCTAAGCTGAGAGTGAAATCACGAATACAGTCACATTCACAATTGCCACAAAAAGAATAAAATACCTAGGAATACAGCCAACCCAGGAAATGAAACATCTCTACAACAAGAACTATAAAACACTGCTCAAAGAAATCAGAGATGACACAGACAACTGGAAAAATCTTCCATGCTCATGGATAGCAAGAATCAATATTATTAAAATGGCCATACTGCCCAAAGCAGTTTATAGATTCAATGCTATTTCTATCAAAGTACCAATGACATTCTTCACAGAATTAGAAAATATTTTAAAATTCCTATAGAACCAAAAAAGAGCCCAAATAGCTAAGGCAATCTTAAGAAAAAATAGCAAAGCTGGAGGCATCACATTACTTGACTAAACTGTACTACTAGACTACAGTAACCAAAACAGCATGGTACTGGTGCAAAAACAGACACACAGACCAATGGAACAGAATAGGGAGCCCAGAAATAATGCCACACATGTTCAACCTGATTTTCAACAATCCTAACAAAAACAAGCAATGGAGAAAGTATTCCCTATTCAATAAAATGTGCTAGCCAGATGCAAAAGATTGACACTGGACCCCTCCCTTATACCACATACAAAAATAAACTCAAGGTGGATTAAAGGCTTAAATGTGAAACATAAAATTCTAAACACCCTGGACGATAACCTAGGAAATATCACTCTGGATGTAGGATTTAGCACAGATTTCATGACAAAAATGCCAAAAGCAATTGTAACAAAAACAAAAATTGACAAGTGTGACCTAATTAAACTTAAGAGATTCTCAACAGCAAAAGAAACTGTCAGCAGAGTAATCAGACAACCTATATGATATGGTTTGGCTGTGTGTCCACCCAAATCTCACATTGAATTGTGATAATCCCCATGTGTCATGGGGGGAGCAGGTGGGAAGTAATTAAATCATGGTTGCAGGTTTTTCTTGTGCTGTTCTCAAGATAGTGAATGTCTCACAAGATCTGAAGGTTTTATAAAGGGAATTTCAAAGCTGGAGGCATCACACTACCTGACTTCAAAATATACTACAAGGCTACAGTAACCCAAACAGCATGGTATTGTTACCAAAACAGATATACAGACCAATGGAACAGAACAGAGGCCTCAGAAATAATGCCACACATCTACAACCATCTGATCTTTGACAAACCTGAGAAAAACAAGCAATGGGGAAAGAATTCCCTATTTAATAAATGATGTTGGGAAAACTGGCTAGCCATATGCAGAGAAGTGAAACTGGATCCCTTCCTTACACCTTATATAAAAATTAACTCATGATGGATTAAAGACTTAAACGTAAAACCTAAAACCATAAAAACCCTAGAAGAAAACCTAGGCAATACCATTCAGGACACAGGCATGGGCAAAGACTTCATGACTAAAACACCAAAAGCAATGGCAACAAAAGCCAAAATAGACAAATAGGATCTAATTAAACTAAAGAGCTTCTGCACAACAAAAGAAACTATCATCAGAGTGAACAGGCAACCTACAGAATGGGAGAAAATTTTTGCAATCTATCCATCTGACAAAGGATTAATATCCAGAATCTACAAGTAACTTAAATTTACAAGAAAACAAAACAACCCCATCAAAAAGTAGGTGAAGGATATGAACAGACATTTCTCAAAAGAAGACATTTATGCAGCCAACAAACATGAAAAAAAGCTCGTCATCACTGGTCATTAGAGAAATGCAAATCTAAACCACTATGAGATACCATCTCATGCCAGTTAGAATGGGGATCATTAAAAAGTCAGGAAACGACAGATGCTGGAGAGGATGTGAAGAAATAGGAATGCTTTTACACTGTTGATGGGTGTGTAAATTAGTTCAACCATTGTGAAAGACAGTGTGGTGATTCCTCAGAACCAGAAATACCATTTGACTCAGCAATCCCGTTACTGGGCATATACCCAAAAGATTATAAATCATTTTACTATAAAGATACATGCACATGTATGTTTATTGCAGCACTATTCACAATAGCAAAGACTTGGAACCAACCCAAATACCCGTCAATGAGAGACTAGATAAAGAAAATGTGGCACATATACACCATGGAATACTATGCAGCCATAAAAAGTATGAGTTCATGTCCTTTGCAAGGACAAGGATGAAGCTGGAAACCATCATTCTCAGCACACTAAAACAGGAACAGAAAACCAAACACCGCATGTTCTCACTCATAAGTGGGAGTTGAACAATGAGAACACATGGATGCAGGGAGGGGAAGATCACACACTGGGGCCTGCTGAGGGGTGGGGGACTAGGGGAGGGATAGCATTAGGACAAATACCTAATGTAGATGATGGGTTGATGGGTGCAGCAAACCACCATGGCACATGTATACCTATGTAATAAACCTGCACATTCTGCACATGTATCCCAGAAATTAAAGTATAATTAAAAAAAAAAAAAAGAGTTGGGGGGAGTTCCCCTGCACATGCCCTCTTGGCCTCCACCATGTAAGACGTGACTTTGCTTCTCATTCACCTTCTGCCATGATTATGAGGCCTCCCCAGCCATGTGGAACTGTGAGTCATTAAACCTCTTTCCTTTATAAATTACCTAGTCTCGGGTATTTCTTTATCAGCAGTGTGAGAATAGGCTAATACACTACAGAATAGGACAAAATATTTACAAACTATGTGTTTGACAAAGTTCTAATATCCAGCATCTGTAAGGAAAATAAACAAATTTACAAGCAAAAAACAAACAACCCCATTAAAATGGGCAAATAACAAGAACAGACTCTTTCCAAAAGAAGACATACATGTGGCCAACAAGCTTATGAAATAAAGATCAATATCACTCATTGATCAGTATACAAATATGCTGATAAAGTATATTTGTGCAAATTTTAAAACAGTTTTAAATAACATACATAAGAGAAGAAGTGCTTTAAAATAGAACTGAATGGCAACACATCAAAACTCTGACATGAAGTCAAATCAGTATTTTGAAGGGAATTTAATTTTAACTGGTTATAATGAAAAGAGAACAGACTTAAAATCATTGTGCTATGCATATATTTTGAGGTTAGAAAGCATATACTATATATATGATAGAATAATAGAATGGAAGATCAACAAAGACCAAAATGGTTCTTTGAAGAGTAATAAAATAAATAAATTTCTGCTAAGGTTGACAAGAACAGAAAAATTTTCCTCTACTGGCAATTTATTGAGCCAGGTGCCACAAATATTTTTACAGAAGTATAAAATAATGTCACACTTTTCATTAATTTTTTTGTTTTAGGCATTATATTGATTTTGCTTTAAAATGTTTATGTTAACATGCAATGAACTTTCTATAGTTATTTAAATTAATAAATATCTTTAAGATTTCTAAGTTTTAATTTATAATACAATAAGCATTAATAGATATACGCCCCTAACCAAATCTCTTTAGGGTACTTAATAATCTTTAAGGTAATAAAGGGGTATGGTGATAGCTAATTTTATGCATCAGTTTTACTAAGCTATGCTACCACAATGTTTGGTCAAACATCAGTCTAAATATCTCTGTGGAGGTATGTTTTAGGTGAAATAAACACATAAATCAGTAGATGTTGAGTAAAGCTGATTATTCTCTACAACATGAGTGGGCTTCTTCCAATCAGTTGAAGGCCTTAAAAGGGAAACACTAAGGTCCCCAAATAAGATGGAATTCCTTCAGATTTAAGCTGCAAAATCAGACATCTACTCTTCCCTGGATCCCCAGCCTGCTCACCTGCCCTACCAATTTGGACTTAATAGTCCCCACAATCATGTGAGCCAAAGAGAGTCTCTTCTCTCTCTCTTTATCTCTGTCTCTGCATGTATCTCTTTGTATATATATGCATACACACATGTATGTGTATGCATATATATCCATATGTACATATACGTATATGTACATGTACATATATATACACACAGAGAGAGATACACACAATACATATGTATATATACACATCAACATACAGACACACACACACAGACACACAGACACACACACACATATTCGTTCTATTATATTTCTCTGGCAAACCTTAACAAATACAGATCCTCAGGCCAAAAGTTTGAGAACTGATGCCCTAGAGAAACGTTTACACATGAGCTTCAACATATACAATCTCTAGATATGCAGAATGCTCCTTGGAGCATTGTTTGTATTAGCAAACAATGAAAATCATCGAAATAACATGTTAGTAACAAACATGGATAAATAATATGTGGGAAAAGTCACACAATGGATATTATAGAGCAGTGAAAATGAATATACTACAGCTGCACATAACAATGTGGATAAAATGTAGAGACACTATATTGAGGAAAAAATAAGACTCAGATGACCATATACATTCTGACATATCTTAATTAAGTAAAAATAAAATATTCAGATATACTATATATATCATTATATATGTGAATACATGTATGTGACATAAAATTATGTTTAGAAAAACAGATAGTGCCATTCAAAATGTTCAGGTTGATTGATTGTCTCTAGGTGCTAAGTAGGGGAATGGGTCAAATAGGTAGGTGATTTCTATCCTATAAATGATTAAATCTATTGATTAGCTATTTGAAATTTGAAGTCTATTGTGAACAAACGACTTCAAATTTCAGTGATTTAACATGATAATTTGTTTTTTGGGGGTGTTGTTTATGATTTGTAGGTCAGCTGGGCCACTTAGCTTCAGGCTGTGGTAGTCGGGGTAGAATTGCTTCTCAATTCAGGTCTGCTAGAGCAACTCTGTCCTACACAGGTACATTCTGGGGCTGAGTCTGAAGGCACAGTAACTACTCAATGGCCATTTTTAACATTGAGGAAACACAGGACAGCAAGCTCTACACCGAATGCACATAGCAAGCCTTGGAATGTTTGATATTGGTTAATATCCACTGGTCAAAACAAGTCAAATGCACAAACAGAAATTCTAGGGGTGGGAAAGCACACTATTTCCAGGAAAGTAAGGAAGCGAGGAAGAAATATTTTGAAGAGCCATATAATTTACAAAAATAATTTTGATCTAATTATAGGCAGAGTTTCTCAGCTATTTGTTTAATTTTTATTATTTATAAATTACATAAATGTCTCATAGTTTCTCTCTTATATAGCAAATATTTCTTACTAAAATTAAATATAGATACATACAAGAAAAAGCACCATTTAGAAAGCTAAAGATGTTGGATTTTATTGTTTAATCAGAAAGTGTATAACTATTCATAACATTTATAAATGTATATTGATATCATTTCTTTTTTAGAATAAAACTAAAAGCATTTTCAAGTGTACATTAACTGATGCCCAAAGTATTTTACTAACCCATTTTGCAGCAAAGAGAAATAAGCAAGGAAAACAAATTATTGATAATATAAAATACACACTATTATTCTCATTAAAATTACTTTTAATTATCAGTAAAATACAGTTTACAGAATAACCTAGCTAAACATTATGAGTTTGCAGGATTTTGTAGTTATTTTATTATCAGTTAGGATTCAAAACACTATGTTGCATATTGATTGTACATCCCTATGCGTTAAGTGCATATTCAAATTGTGTTCATCTCTTCATGGATACCTCTTTTAATCATTTTTAAAACTTCTTATCATACATATATGTGTGCGTGTGTGTATTTTTTTTTTTTTGCTAACTGTTTCTCATTTTTCAAACCTACTCAATTGTTCTCTGCTTTCTAATTTAACTGTAATTTCATCAATACATGGAGGCTGCCTCTCCTAGGCCTCTCAATTCCAACTTTTCTTTCCATGGAGAATATGTTTTTGTGTGCTTTATATCATACCTTTTGTCTGTCACTAAGTCCTCTGAAAATTCTTTTTGCAGTTTATGAAAAATATACAAATAATCATCAAGTTTGGGACAACCAAAATTATAGTTTGCAAATAATAAGCATTATATTTAGCAACACATAGTATTTCCTATAATGGTTTCATTACACGTATTACATGCTCTTCATGTGCATTCTTGGCATTTTTCAGACTTTACATAACTACAGAAACATAAGAGCTTGTAACTATTGGCAGGGCACCATGGCACATGCCTGTAATCCCAGCATTTTGGGAGGCCAAGGCAGGGAGATTGCTTGAGCTCAGGAGTTCAAGGCTATCCTGGGCAACACGGTGAAACCTCATCTCTAGAAAAAACACAAAAATTAGCCTAGTGAAGTGGTGTGTGCCTGTAGTCATAGCTACTTGGAGGCCAAGGTGGGAGGATTACTTGAGCCCGGGAGGTGGAAGTTGCAGTGAGCTGTGATCGTGCCACTGCATTCCAGCCTGGGCAGAGTGAGACTCTGTCTCAAACAAAACAAAACAAAAACTTGTTTCTATTGAAAATGACTTTAGTTTTGAAAATCAAATATATTACAGGTGCCAGATTGATGCTAATCACTTTTTTTTAAAGAAATGTACTGAAGTGTTTTTATGAGAGGGGGTGGAAAAGGAGGACTCAATAGTTCTTACATCACTAAGTAGGAAGTGGAAAGTGTAGAGGCAAGAAGACTTGGTTGGCTTCTCATTCTGGCTCTGCATAAATGTCCCCACATGATCTTGGACAGTTTATTTAATATTTACATTTACCATCTCTGAAACTTACTGTCTTTATTTGGAAATATGGATAATAAATTCTGGTTGATATACTTTCAATGATTGTTTTGTAGATCTAGTAAAAGAATTCTTACAAAAGCAAATTTTTAATTATTTCTACCTTTCAAATTTGGGATTATTTTGTAAAAATTCTCTTCTTATCTCTAGTTAAGACTTTTGTTTTGTTTTGTTTGCTGAAATGAGTTGTTCCTCTCCTAGAAAATCTTCAGTAAAAAGTAATAGATTTATATGATCTGAAGAGAAGTCAGAATATAAGTTCTTATGTAGAATAGTTTATCACTATTTCCGTAACTAGTGGAATAAAATAAATTACTATCGTTATATTGTAGTCTCATTGACCTGTGTCTATCTATTCAATAAAACTATCTGAATTCATAAAAAGGCTATTAGTCACAATGTTCTGTTACCATAGAATATGTATGTATTAATTTCATGCAGCAGAATTACATACAACCAAAATCTAATAAAATTAAGCTCAAATATCTTCTTGCATTGTATTTGTATAAGTAAAAGATATGATTTTGGTTTCACTGAGTCATAAAATTATTGTATTAGAAAAACACTTAGAATTTAGATTACATAAAAATACTAAGGCATATTTGAGATACCTTTAATGTACAGTTTGTGAAAACCCTCCAATCTTTATGAGTTGAAATAAAAGGCCTGTTTTCATGCAAGTTTCTTTAAACCCTTAGCCTTGATACAGCACATCTGGCTGTATGAGGGTTTGAGGGTAGAAAGTGAGGGCACTCGCACAAAGTAAAGTTAGTACAAGCCCACATCAAGAATGATCTTGGTCTAACGTTTAAGTCTTTAATCCATCTTGAATTAATTTTTGTATAAGGTGTAAGGAAGGGATCCAGTTTCAACTTTCTACATATGGCTAGCCAGTTTTCCCAGCACCATTTATTAAATAGGGAATCCTTTCCCCATTGCTTGTTTTTCTCAGGTTTGTCAAAGATCAGATAGTTGTAGATATGCGGCATTATTTCTGAGGGCTCTGTTCTGTTCCATTGATCTATATCTCTGTTTTGATACCAGTACCATGCTGTTTTGGTTACTGTAGCCTTGTAGTATAGTTTGAAGTCAGGTAGCGTGATGCCTCCAGCTTTATTCTTTTGGCTTAGGATTGACTTGGCGATGCGGGCTCTTTTTTGGCTCCATATGAACTTTAAAGGAGTTTTTTCCAATTCTGTGAAAAAAGTCATTGGTAGCTTGATGGGGATGGCATTGAATCTATAAATTACCTTGGGCAGTATGGCCATTTTCACGATATTGATTCTTCCTACCCATGAGCATGGAATGTTCTTCCATTTCTTTGTATCCTCTTTTATTTCATTGAGCAGTGGTTTGTAGTTGTCCTTGAAGAGGTCCTTCACTTCCCTTGTAAGTTGGATTCCTAAGTATTTTATTCTCTTTGAAGCAATTGTGAATGTGAGTTCACTCATGATTTGGCTCTCTGTTTGTCTGTTATTGGTGTATAAGAATGCTTGTGATTTTTGTACATTGATTTTGGACAAAAAAACAAACACCGCATGTTCTCACTCATAGATGGGAATTGAACAATGAGAACACATGGTCACAGGAAGGGGAACATCACACTCTGCGGACTGTTGTGGGGTGGTGGGGAGGAGGGAGGGATAGCATTAGGAGATATACCTAATGCTAAACGATGAGTTAATGGGTGCAGCACACCAGCATGGCACATGTATACATATGTAACTAACCTGCACATTGTGCACATGTACCCTAAACCTTAAAGTATAATAATAATTTTAAAAAGGAAAAAAAAAAGACAAAAAAAAAAGAATGATCTTGGTTGGTTTCCTGAAGTAATCAGTGACTATATCCAAGTGTTCCTGCCTTCACTCCAAAATACTATACTCTTCCTTTGTTTAGCAATCTAGAATCAACCAAGAATCACAAACAAAAGGAGCTGAGAGGACAGCACTATATATAGGTATTATGAATTCTCGTCGAATGAGAGAGGTAGATTTCAGAGTTAAGGAAAGAATAGCCACTGCCTGAGTAGTTTAAAGAAGTTCAGTGAGATCACAGAGGGAGACTGAACCCAAGAAAGAAATAGAGAAACACGGAAACCTGAAAAATATTTGCACGATGGCCAAGAAAGCTCTAAGAATATTTGTAATAACTTTGCAATGAGTTTTCTTGCAGAGGGACTCTAGATATCTCCTTTAAATGCCCCAAACAGGGCAGGTGGAGTTCAAAAGGAGAATGATGTGCAGAACAGCACAGAAAAAGAGTGAACCTCCAGACTAAGGTCTCCCATGCCTTGTGCCAGAACTATTACCTCTTCTTGGATGGATGCATTGTGTAGAGCTCCATGGTCACCTGGGTCAGTTGCTTACTCATCTTCAACTGAATTATTTTCTCTTTTATCTTTAGTTGATTCATAATAATTGTACATATTTATGTGCTACAGAGTGATACTGCAATATATAAGTATACAGTAAGTGAGCAAATCAGGGTAATTAGCATATTCACCACCTCAAGCATTTATCATTCCTTTGTGTTGGGAATATTCAAAATCCTATCTTCTAGATTTTTGAAACTTACAGCAAATTATTGTTAATTATATTCATTCTGCAGTGCTATGGAGCACAAGAACTTATTCCTCTTCTAGCTGTAATTTGTACAATTTCTTTCTATCCTCTCCCTCCCCTTCTCAGCCTCTAATAACCATAATTCTGCTCCCTATTTCTATGTGCTCAACGTTTTTTTAGCTCCCACATGAGAGAGAATGTGCACCATTTGTCTTTCTGTGCCTGACTTATTTATTTCACTTTACATAATGTCCTCCAGGCTCATACATGTTGCTGTGAATAATAGGATTTCATTCTTTTTATGGCTGAATAGTATTCCATTGTGTATATATACATTTTCTTTATCCATTCATCTATTGATGGACATTTAGGTTGATTTATTGTGAATAGTGATGCATTAAACATAGGTGTACAGTTATCACTTTGATATACTGCTTTTACTTCCTTTGAATAAATAACCAGTAGTGGGATTGCTGAGTTATATGGCAGTTCTATATTTAGATTTTTTTTTTTTTGAGAAACCTCCACGCTGTTTTCCAAAATGGCTGTACTAATTTACATTCACATTGATAGTGTATAAATTTCCTTTTCTCTGCATTCTCACCAGCATTTTTATTTTGTTCTCTTTGATAATAGCCATTCTAACTAGGGTGAGACAATATCTCTTTGTAGTTTTGATTTTCATTTCCCTGAGGATTAGTGATGTTGAGAATATTTTCATATGCTATCAGGCCATTTGTACATCTTCTTTTAAAATATGTCTATTTATATCTTTGCCCACTTTTTAATGGGATTGCTTGTAGGTTTTGTCATTGCCGTTGTTTTTGCTGTTGAGTCCTTTGAATCCCTTGTATGTCCCAGATATCAGTCCATTGTTGAATGAATAGTTTGAAAATATTTTCTTCCATTCAATAGGTTATCTCTTCATTCTGTTGATTGTTTCCTTTGCTGTGCCAAAGCTTTTTAGTTTGATATAGACCCATCTGTCTACTTTTGTTATTGTCATCTGTGCTTTTTAAGTCTTACCCACAAAATCTTTGTCTAGAATAATGTCCTGAAGCATTTCTCTTATGTTTCTTCTAGTAGTTTTATAGATTTAGGTCTTATATTTAAGCCTTTAATCCATTTTGAGTTGATTTTTATATGTGGTGAGATAGAAGTCTAGTTTTATTCTTCACAAATGGATATTATTTGCCCAGCACTATTTATTGAAGAGGATGCCCTTTCCCTATTGTATGTTCTGGGTGCCTTTGTTGAAAATCAGTTGGCTGTAAATATGTGGATTAATTTCCAGGCTCTCTAAGCTGTTTCATTTTTCTAATGTGTCTGGTTTTATACCAATATCAAGCTGTCATTGTTACTATAGCTTTGTAGTATATTTTGTAGTCAGGTAGTATGATGCCTTCAGCTTTGTTCTTTTTGGTCAGAATTATTTTGGCTATTTAGGCTCTTTTGTGTTCTCTGCAATTTTAGGATTATTTTTTCTATTTCTGTGAATAATGTAATTGGTATTTTGATAGAGACTGCATTAAATCTGTAGGTCACTTTGGGTATTACGGCCATTTTAACAATATTAATTCTTCCCATCCATGAGCATGAGATGTCTTTCCATTTTCTGTGTCCTGTTCAATTTCTTTCATCAGTGTTTTGAGGTTTCTATTGTAAAAATTTTTTACCTCATTGGTTATTCTTAGGTATCTTATTCATTTATTTATTATTTTGTTTCTATTGTATATGCAATTGCTTTCGTGATTTCTTTTCCAGCTGGTTCATTATTGGTGCATAGAAATGCTTCTGAGGTGGACATGACTTGCTCACGGAGCTAAGGGTGAATGTGGCAGGGAGGTGGGGGTGGGACATAGAGTGGGGAAGGTTAAAAATAAAGGTCTGTGAAGTATGAGAGGCCAAAGCACATAAGACCTTCCTGTCTGTTGCTGGTAAGATATCTGGAATTTAGCATAGGTGCTAAGATATTTCAAGACAGGAAATTTATTTATTCATCTCAAAGTTGATTACAATGTGCTAGACAACTCAACCCAGCATCTTCCTGTGTTTCTCAAACACACCAACCATGCTTCCTTCAGAACATCTAGGCACATTCTCTGCCTCTGCTACTAGGATATTCCCATGGCTTGCCCATGACTTCAGTGAAGACATTTTCTCTAACTTCACCTTATCTTGGAGGGTGGGCATCGCTTATAACCCCTTTAAAATTTATCTTCCCAACATTTGCCCTCTCCCTGCCATCCTTCCCTGCTTTATTTTTCTTCATAGTACTTACTACCATCTAAGGAATTATATAGCACTTATTTATTGTCTCTCTCCCTGCCAATAGAATGTAATACATAGGGGGCAGGAAATTTTTAAATTTGCTGCTATTTCCCCAAAGCCTAGCATGCTGCTTTGCACACAGAGACTCCCAATAAACAGCTGTTGAATCAATGATTTGATGAATGAAACACAATATTGAATTCCCTAAAATCCTGTTTTAAGTAGATAATTCAAACACTTCTTCAAGTTTTATAAATATTAAGAAAGATGTATGCCAGTGGATTGTATGTGCCATTTGCCACTGGACATTTAATTTGAATATTTTCTTACAGAAGCTTTATTTCATAACATGGTAAACTGTTTGCTTTTGAATTTTGCCCGAGTTATTATACATATAAAATATCTGACTATGCTGGAAGATATTATCACATAACCTTGAGAAATAGCATATCCCCAACCACATAATTTTTTTTGGATAGATGCATGACATAAATGAATTTAATGAATAAACAATTTGCTCCCATAAAATAAACTGTAAAAATCATATGTCTTATCTTCTTTTACCAGTGAAATGTCAAATCCATCGAGTCTTTTGATCATCACAATAGGATATTTCACAAAATCATGTTAGTGGACCAAATTCCAAGCATTAAATCTGAATTGTACAAGTAGCTTCCAGACTGGTCTTCATTCTAATGCTTTTGCTTTCTATAATCTATTTTCAATACAGAAACCTGAAGAATCCTTTTTATGCCACTTGTCTGCTCAAAACTCTCCAATGGTTTCTCATTTCTCACAGTAAGAACTAAAAACCCTAACAACAAGACCCTAACAACGAAATAAAGCACTGCCCAATCTGCCTACCACCCACCGAGTTACCACTCTGACTTCTTCTCCTTCTACTCATCTCATTTCCTTCTACTCTAGCCACATAAGGACTTGCTCTTGCTATCTTTCTTCCTGAAATGTTCTTTCCCAGAAAACCAATGACAAGGCCCCTTCCCTTCATTTAGACCTTTACAGAAAGACACATCAGAGAAGAGAGGCCTATCTAAATTCCAGTCTCATCCCTAACACTATGCCCTTTACCTACTTTGTTTTTTTTTTTTTTTGCAAAATTTATCCTTATTAATTGATATGGTTTGCCTCTGTGTCCCCATCCAAATCTCATCTTGAATTGTACTTCCATAATTCCCACATGTTGTGGGAGGGACCAAGTGGGAGATAATTTGCATCATGGGGATGGTTTCCCCCATACTGTTCTAATGGTAGTGAATAAGTCTCTTGATATCTGATGGTCTCATTATGGGTTTCCGCTTTTGCATCTTCCTCATTTTCTCTTGCTGCCACTATGTAAGAAGTTCCTCTCTCCTCTTGCCATGATTCTGAGGCCTCCCCAGCCATGTGGAACTATGTAAGTCCAATCAAACCTCTTTTTCTTCCCAGTCTCCAGTATGTCTTTATCAGTAGCTTTAAAACAGACTGATACAGTAAATTGGTATCAGTAGAGTGGGACGTTGCTGACACGGTAACCAAAAATGTGGAACCGACTTTGGAACTGGGTAACAGGCAGAGGTTGGAACAGTTTGGAGGGCTAAGATGAAGACAGGAATATGTGGGAAAATTTAGAACTTCCCAGAGACTTGAATGGCTTTGACCAAAAGCCTGATAGTGATATGGACAATAAGGTTCAGGCTGAGGTGGTCTCAGGTGGAGATGAGGAACTTGTGGGGAACTGGAACAAAGGTGACTCTTGTTATGTTTTAGCAAAGAGGCTATTATGTTTTAGCAAAGACACTTTGCCCCTGCCCTAGAGATGTGTGAAACTTTGAACTTGAGAGAGATGATTTAGAGTATATGGAGCAAGAAATTTCTAAGCAGTGAAACATTCAGGAGGTGACTTGGGTGCTGTTAAAAAACATTCAGTTTTATAAGGGAAGCAGAGCATAAACGTTCAAAAAATGACAATGTGATAGAAAAGAAAAACCCATTTTCTGGGGAGAGAGTCAAGCCAGCTGCAGAGATTTGCATAAGTAACAAGGAGCGGAATTAATCCCCAAGACAATGAGGACAATATGTCCAGGGCATGTCAGAGGTTTTCATGGCAGCCCCTCCCATCACAGACCCAGAGGCCTAGGAGAAAATGGTTTCATGGACCAGGGCCAGGGTCCCCATGCTGTTTGCAGTCTAGGGACTCGGTGCCCTGCATCCCAGCTGTTCCAGCTGCGGATGAAAGGGGCCAACGTAGAGCTTGGGCCGTGGCTTGCAGAGGGTGCAAGCTCCAAGCCTTGGCAGTTTCCATGTGGTGTTGAGCTGTGAGTGAAGGGAAATCAAGAATTGGAGTTTGGGAACCTCTGCCTAGATTTCAGAAGATGTATAGAAACACCTGGATGTCCAGGCAGAAGTTTGCTGCAGGGGTGGGGTGCTCATGGAAAACCTCTGCTAGGGCAGTGCAGAAGGGAAATGTGGGGTCTGAGCCCCCATGCAGAGTCCCTATGGGGGCACTGCCTAGTGGAGTTGTGAGAGGAGGGCCACCGTCCTCCAGACCCCAGCATGGTAGATCCACTGACAGCTTGCACTGTGCACCTGGAAAAACCATAGATACTCAATGCTAGCCTGTGAAAGCAGCCAGGAGGGAGGCTGTACCCTGCAAAGCCACAGGGGTGGAGCTGCCCAAGACCATGGGAACCCACCTCTTATATCAGCATGACCTGAATGTGAGACTTGGAGTCAAAGGAGATCATCTTGGCATTTTAAAATTTGACTGCCTCACTGGAATTCAGACTGGCATGGGCCCAATAACCACTTTGTTTTGACGAATTTCTCCCATTTGGAACAGCAGTATTTAGCCAATACCTGTACCCCCACTGTATCTAAGAAGTAGCTTGCTTTTGATTTTACAGGCTCATAGGCAGAAGGGACTTTCCTTGTCTCAGATGAGACTTTGGACTGTGGACTTTTGGGTTAATGCTGAGATGAGTTAAGACTTTGGGGGACTGTTGAGAAGGCATGATTGGTTTTGAAATGTGAGGACGTGAGATTTGGAGGAGCCAGGGGTAGAGTGATATGGTTTGGCTGTGTGTCCCCACCCAAATCTCATCTTGAATTGTACTCCCATAATTCCCACATGTTCTAGGAGAGACCTGGTGGGAGATAATTTGCATCATGGGGGTGGTTCCCCCATACTGTTCTAATGGTAGTGAATAAGTCTCATGGGATCTGATGGTTTTATTAGGGGTTTCTGCTTTTGCACCTTCCTCATTTTCTCTTGCCACTGCTAAGTAAGAAGAGCCTTTCAGCACCCACCATGATTCGGAGGCCTCCTCAGCCATGTGGAACTGTAAGTCCAATTAAACCTCTTTTTCTTCCCAGTCTCAGGTATGTCTTTATCAGCAGTGTGAAAACAGACTAATACATAAATGTACTATGTATTTTACTGATTTTTCTTGTTTATTTGCTTTCCTCAAGCTCCCACAGTTTTGTGGGCCTCTGCTTTACCTACTTCTTTATTCTTTGGTACATCCACAGAAAATAAATGCCTTTAACTTAGGCTCCATTTTCTGCCTGAATCCAGTTCTTACAGAAAAATATTTTTTATTGAAAGCCTCAATCTTATCCTCTTGCAAAGTCTTAAATTACCAGATCTCTGGGCCTAAATATGAAAACCCAGCTGTTATACCTGTTTTTCACGAGACTCTAGGAGATGCCTCATTTTCATTCAGACCAGGATCCAGAGCTTGTGATAGCTCCAGAGGCAAGAGCTCTCCATTTACAAACCCCTTGTCTGTTTCTCACCCTGTGCTCACATGGTTCTATGGGACAAGAAAGCCACTCTATTGAGAATGATTTTTTAACCATATACTCCAGGCATTCTTTACACTCAACCTTGGCCCTGCACATCACTGAGTCTGCTTATACAACTGAGAAGATTCTACAACTCAACTTCTTGTCTGCTGCTTGGGTATGTATCTTCCAATAGATGCTGTGCTATAGATTTTTTTTTTAATTTATGAATTTATTCCATTCCTTAATATTCACTACAATAAATGGGACAAATATAAAAATACATACATTCCTGTTCATGTTTACATGTTTTCTTTGGACTAAATATTGAGAATTAGAAGGCAGTACATTCAGAGATCATTTTTTCCTCCTCACCTTCACCAGCATAGAATTACTTTTACTGAATTACCAGTGGTATTATTCCTCTTCACTACAATAACAAAAGTTATAAGACATGGTCTTATGGGCATTACTGAAAGGTTGTTGTTGAGGCTATTGCTCAATAGGTTTTAAATAGGAGTATCATCTACTCTTAAAATGGACCAGGGTGAAATGCTTTCAGGCCTTACTAGCAAAAATCATTATTTAGCTGCTGACAGTCTGAGACCATTTCTTTTAATGACAATGAAAATCACATAGCTGACTAAGCCTCCTTCTTTTTGTAGGCTGCTATGATACTTAGGCCCAAATTGAAGCCCTCCTCTGGTAATTTAGAAAACTCTTGGCTTTTATTAATTAATGAATATCCATAAAGTAGAAAACTATTTAAGGCATATTACATGCATTTTAAATGTTAATCTGACTCCTAGCTTTATCTTATTTTACATGTCCTATGTTATCCTCTACAGCAATTATTTCTTTAAAAAACACACATGCTATCAAGCCTTCTAAATTTCTTTGGAAAATGAATGATACAAAATATTTAAAATTTAGAAGTTGTACAATGTTCTAGAAATATACAGATGATTGAATAAACTCTGCCTTAGAACGAATTAATTGTAATATTTTCATGTGTATTTTAATATATGAAAACACAGGATATAGTTATGGGACAGAGCAGAATGTAATCAATTCTCTAGGCCTAAAAGGTGGTTATGAAGGCTATGGCCTTTAAAATGATGAACACCTCTGAACAAAATCTATACATATGAGTAGGTGTTCACAATGTAAAAATAGGAGAGGAAAAATGATGAATGTTCAGGATGTGGACATTATATTCAGAAATTTTTAAGTAATTTGCATTCAGGAAGAGAAGAGTAACAGAACAATTAGTCTAAATAGATAAGCAATAGTCAAATAATAAAAGGGCTTAGGAAAGGCAGTCCTGAGAAGTTTTAATCTGTAGGCCAAGAGGAGAGATGAAAGAATTTTAAGTGGAGTTAGAAAAATAATCGTGTATTAATTTTAGAATAACTCCAGGGGCATGATGAAGACCCGGTTTGTTGCAGGGAGAGGACAGAAATTATGTTAAAGAATTGCTAACAATTTATCTTACAGCCTTGCACTTAGTGTTTGAACTTAATTATTTTAATATCTGTGTTTTGTATAATCACAGTCATTCCGAGATATTGGTAAATGATTCTCGAGGCAGTCTGTCTCACATTTGTCTTTTTCATTTAACTAAAGGATTTTTCCAAGTCTAACTTGTAACAAATGGAGACACGCCATTCTTGCAGTGAAAAATCCCCCCTGTGATGCATCTGCTTCTCTGTCTTCTTTTGACCTCTGAGCTGAATTGGTAAAAATCTTGAATTGCAAAATTTGTCAATGTACCCATTTCTGCATTTTAGGAATACATGGTAACCAAAATATGTGAGTGTGATGCTGAGTTCAAGTCTAAGGAGGATTGATTTGATGATACATTCTAGGTCAACAAAGGCAGAATATATTTGTCATCATCTGTAGTCTCTGACTAAATATGGAATGCAATACTTTCTTCACAATCTCTGCTTTGGTACTAAGAGTTGTACAAAGCTGCATCAAGACAAGGATAGTGAAGAGAATTGTTTTTCACAAACTTGTGAAGGTTCTAAGTAAAACTCAGGTCAATATTTTTTAAATAATTATTCTCTAGATAACATTTGGAAGGTAAAAATAGAAAAAAACCTCTTTATTGCATATTTGAGAAGAAGCATTCAATATTAAGGCTCAGATTTTTTCAGTTATTGCACACCTGACAAAGCCACACTATTTGAAGGCCCTAGGATGAGGAAGAGCAGGATAGCTCTATGGTTCTGGAAGCAATAGTGCCTCTGTTCCTCATATAAACGTGGTTGTTTTCCATCAATGGTCATATTATAGAATATTATAGTGACAATTTGAAAACATTTAAAACTAGCATGGTGAAACTGAATTCATGTGTCATGTATCACAGAATTCTAGAATCCCAAGCCTGGAAGAGGTTTTAAATCCATTTAATCTAATCACAGATCTCTCATTTTAATTTTTTCTACTAATATTCTATTGATTTTATAATTTTATCATGCAGTCTCTATATAAAACTTCTAGTAAGAGGGAACACAGTTCATTTGGTTGCAAGCAGCTCTGTTAGAAAGTCTTCCTTTTTTTGATATGTTTTTCTTCTATATAAGCGATATCATCCTTGGCATTATTCAGAATTCAAATAATTCCTCTTTCACTCAGTAGCCTTTAGAGTACAGGAGGAAAGCTATCATGTCCTACAAAGACACTCCGTTCATCTCCTTTATCACCCAAATATTATTCTTCAGGCCATTTCCACTTTACAAGTACACCAAGTTCTAAGCAGCTCACATCCACACTATCCTAACTCACAACTGGCCTATTTATATTGAATAAGGCATATATTTCCATTATTCTATTCTAATCTGGTATCCTATCCCTTCAAGTCTTGGTAATAAAATATATGATCATATGTATTTTCACACACTGAAATATGAGATTCACTTTACTTAGTTTTCATTCCCTGCGGCAACAGATACTCTTTCTTATCCTTTGACTAATTACCTCTCATGTTTCATTTCCAAATTGCTATTTTCCTTTCCATGAGAGATACTATTTTCCTAATAACCAGACTCACATTCAGGTTGAATTTCTATTGATAAGATCAGTTTATTTCAGGACAAGTAAGACCGTCTCTAATATTTTGAGCTATACTGTATTCCTACTCAAGAATCCAACTGAGTATTTCAGTTTATTAAGTCACTTTTCAGAAATCCAAATTTATTCATTTAAACCATGTTTAAAATCCACCTGTGTAAATCAGGCTCTTCATCCTTAAAGTATAAATAAAAGAAAGAAGCAGTGATAACAATGCATGCATAACCAAGTCCGTGAATTTTCTGACAAAGATTTTATAATCATTAAAACTTTGTCGGTCTTTCTGGGAGAACCATCTGTTCCACCATAAATTCAGTGGGGGAGCAACAGTCATGACCCCAGCAGATTCTCCATCACGTTTCTAATAAACTCCAGAAAAGATCACAGTTTTCATCTGAACTTCACATGTCTCTATAGATCAGATATACTTCACCAGGACTGTACTATTCACCAAGGAATTGATAACCCTCAGGTAAGCATTTAGTTTTCTGTGTGAATTCCTTACCCAAAGTTTTACAAGATTAAGTAAATAAGATCTTTTAGGTATACAAATCAAGTGCCCAATGGCTCTTACTTGTTCTGGAAATAAGATAAATTAGAACATCAGGAAAAATCAGAACTTTCATGTTCTTATCACATCTTTGCCATTTAAAAGCTTTGTTTCTGAAACATACATAGTCTTTCTGGACCTTTCTGTTGTTTGTGAAACACACTTAGTTTTTCAGTATTCTCATCAATAAAAGGAAAAAATGAGATTTCCTTACTGTGATTCTATAGGGTAGATCAAACTAAGGCCGTTTGCCAAAATATAACCCACAACACAGTTGTGGGTACTAAGAGATAAAATTTGTCCATCTTCATATAATAGTCTTTTAAAAATTGTCACTTGCCTGGAGCCCAATGCTTTGAAGAAATTTTACAAAAGAAGTAACCCAAAGATAGGAAATCCTTTTTATAGGAGGATGATTGCTGTTGTTTTCATATTCCAGGAAGTCAGTCCTTTCTTGCAGAAAACATGGGATTTTATGAGCAGAATAAATGTGAACCCCACTGGGCAATCACTCTAAGTAAGGACTAAATTACTGGCTATGGAACAGTTAGCTATAGCAGAAGCTGGAATTAGAAATTAGATGCACATCATCTGAAGGTATACATTAGCACCGCGTGTGATGAGCTCAGTGACTGGGGATGCTACCCACTCGAGCTATGCACAAGAAATGCCCTGAGACCAACAATAGGCAGATGAGGAGGGTACAATCTCTAGAAAATAAGATAGCTTAAAGATGAAACCATAAGGAAATGCATATGGGTGGATGTAGAAACATAAAGAAAAAACACATTTTAAAATATATCCAAGAAAACAATAAAGTCATAGATACAAAATCATAAAGTGTCAAGAAAGTAATGAAGTTTAAAATATATTGCAACATTCAAAGAAAAACATGAAGAAACCCAGTCTGCACAATAAGCAGCATAAAGACTAGTATCTCATTATAGAATTATTATAATATACTTATTGAAGGTTGAAGGGGTATTGGTATTCCAAAATAAACTCATACTTGTAAGTCATAGCCAAAGATGCATCAATGTTGATTTTCTGTTCAATACATCAAATTATACATGATGGTATTACCTTTTATTGATGCATAACATATGTACATAGTTTCAGGGTACATATAATAATTTAATACACTCATATAATTGGTAAAGATCAAATCAGTGTACTTAGGATATCCATCACCTAATATTTGTCTTGTCTTTCTGCTGGAACTATTCAAATTCTTCTCTTCTAGCTATTTTGAAATATACAATAGATTGTTGTACAATATAGTCACTGTACAAGTCTATCTATCACTAGGTCTTATTACTTCTATCAAACTATGTATTTGTACCCATTAATCCACTTCTCTTCATCCTCCCTTTACCCCTCCCCTTCTCACCACTCTCTGGTAATGACCAATCTACTCCCTTTAATTATGAGATTCACTTTTTTAGCTTCCATATGAGTAAGAACATGTGTTTGGCTTTAACATAAGACAGTGAGAACATGTGAGAACATGTACCAGGCTTATTTCACTTAACATAATGAGCCACCAGTTCCATCCATGTTGCTGCAAATGACAGAATTTCATTTTGGTATAGCTAAATGATATTCCATCATATATATGTATATATGGTGAATTGTATATATAAACACACACATAATAGAATATCATATATATGTACGTATCTATGTGTGTGTGTGTGTGTGTGTATATATCACATTTTATCCATTTAACCATTGATGGACACTTAGGTTGCTTCCACATTTTGGCTATTGTGAATAGTGTTGCAGTAAACATGAGAGTGTAATGTCTCTTCAATATACTGATTTCCTTTCTTTTGATTATATACCCAGTAGTGGAATTGCTGGATCATATGTAGTTCTATTTTTTTTTAGGTATCTCCATGCTGTTCTCCATAGTAGCTATACAAATTTACATTCCCACCAACAGTATAAGAAAGTTCCCTTTTCTCTGCATCATCACCAGCATCTGTCTTTTTTATAATGTCCTTTTAATAAAAGCCATTTTAGCAGGTGCAGGATTGATATATTATAGTTTTGATTTGTGTTTCTCTGATGATTAGTGATGAGTATTTTTTTCATATACCTTTTGGCCATATGTATGTCTTCTTTTGATAAATGTGTATTCAGGTCTGTTGGCCATTTTACTGGACAATTTATTCATTTGCTATTGAGTTGTTTGAGCTCCTTATATATTCTGGTTATTAATTCCATCAGATGGATAATTTGCAAATATTTTCTTCCATTCTATGGGTTGTCTCTTCACTTTGTTGATAATTCCATTTATTGTGCAGAAGATTTTACCTTGATATAATCCTGGTTTTTCTTTTCATTTTTTTTATTTTTTATTTTTTGCTTTAGTTGCCTGTGCTTTTACAGTATGAAACACAAAATCTTTGTCCAGACCAATGTCCTGGGGTGCTTACCCAATGCTTTCTTCTAGCAGTTTCATAGTTTCAGGTCTGAGATTTAAGTCTTTAGTCCATTTTTATTTTTGTGTGTGGTAAAAGATGGGGATCCAGTTTTATTCTTCTACATAATTATATAGTTTTCCCAGTACCATTTATTAAATACAGCTTCCACATGAGTGAGAACATATGTAGAATATCCTTTCCCCATTATGTTCTTAGCACCTTAGCCAAAGATGAGTTGGATGCAAATGCACGGATTTATATCTGGGTCTTCTATTCTGTTCCATTGGTTTATGAGTCTATTTTTACCACAATAATTTGGTTACTATGTCTTTGTAATAAATTTTGAAGTCAGGTAGTGTGACTCCAGCTCTGTTCTTTTTGCTCAGGATTGCTTTGGCTATTCAGGGCCTTTTTTTTTCCATAGGAATTTTATGATTGCTTTTTCTATTTCTGTGAAAATGGCATTGGTATTTTGATAGGGATTGCATTGAATCTGTAGATCACTTTGGGTAGTATTGTCATTTTAAAAGTATTAATTCTTCCAATCCGTGAGCATGAAATATCTTTTCATTTGTTTCTGTCCTCTTTGATTTCTTTCATTAATGCTTTATAGTTGTCTTTGTACAGACATTTAACTTATTTGGTTAAACTGATTGCTAAGTATTTTATATTATTGTAGCTATTGTTAATGGAATTGAATTCTTGATTTCTTTTTTAGATTCTTCACTGTCAGTGTATATAAATACTATTGATTTTTGTATGTTGATTTTGTGGCCTGTAACTTTACTGAATTCATTTATCAATTCTTACTGTTTTTTGGTAGAGTCTTTCAGTTTTTTTTTTTTTTTTTGAGATGGAGCCTTGTTCTGTTGCCACGCTGGAGTGCAATGGCATGATCTCAGCTCACTGCAACTTCTGCCTCCTGGGTTCAGTGATTCTCCTGCCTCAGCTTCCCAAGTATCTGGGACTACAGGCACGTGCCACCAAGCCCAGCTAATTTTTTGTATTTTTAGTAGAGATGTGGTTTCACCATGTTAGCCAGGATGGTCTCAATCTCCTGACCTCGTGATCTTCCTGCCTCAGCCTCCCAAAATGCTGGGATTACAGGTGTGAGCCACTGCACCAGGCCATCTTTAGGTTTTTCTAAGTATAGAATCTTGTCTTCTGTGAACAAGGCTAATTTGACTTATTCCATTCCAATTTGGATACTTTTAAATTTCCTTTTCTTACCTAATTGCTCTGGCCAGGGTTTCCAGTACTGTTTTGAATAAGAGTGGTAAAGTGGTAAGTGGGCATCCTTGTCTTTTTCTCCAAATCTAGAGGAAAGGTCTTCAATTTTCCCCCATTCAGTAAAGTGTTAGCTATGGGCTTGTCATATGCAGCCTTTATTATTTTGAGGCATGTTCCTTCTACATCCATTTTGATGAGGGTTTTCATTATAAAGTGTTTTAAATTTTATCAAGTGCTTTTATGGGCACCTATTAAAATAATCATATGGTTTTCGTTCTGGGTTATGTTAATATGATGTACATATTTATTGATTTGTGTATGCTGAACCATCCTTGCATTCCTGAGATGAATCCCACTTAAATATAGTGAATCATCTTTTTAATGTGTTCTTGACAAAAGTTTTCTAATATTTTCTTGAGAATTTTTGTGACCCTGTTCACTAATATTATACAGTGGGCACTTTTGACCTCCTTTATAGCCTTTAATCTGTAGTTTATTTTATCTGATATAAGTATAGCTACTTCTGCTCTTTTTTAGTTTTCAGTTGCATAGAATATAATTTTCCAATCTTTTCACTTTCAGGCTATATATGTCTTCACAGATGAAGTTTCTTGTAGGCAGCATAAAGTTAAGTCTTGTTTCTTTACTCATTCAGCTATTCTATGCCTTTTAATTGGATAATTAAGTTCATTTACATTCAGTGTTATTACTGTAAATAAGGACTTACTACTGCCATTTCGTTGCTTGTTTTTTAGTTGTTTGTAATTCATCTCTTCCTTTCTTTCTTGTTGTATTCTTTTGTAGTTAAAAGATTTTGATTTTCTCTGCTAGTATGTTTTAATTTGTTGCTTTTTATTTTTACTTTATCTATTATAGGCTTTTGTATGTGGTTACCATGAGTCTTACAAAAATATCTTATAGATATAATAAAGTTATTTTACAGATATGACAAGTTATCTTAGATCACAAAGAAAAAATGGAAACAAAGAAAAAAAACAGGAAAAATCTGCATTTTAACTCCATCCCCACAATACACACATACATTTTGGCTCTTTGTCGTGTTAGTTTACATATTTTATATTACATATCTCTTAACAGGTTCCTGTAACTATTATTGTTTTTGATAGAACTGTCTTTTGGGCTTCATACTAGAGTTATGAGTGAATTGCACACCACAATTACGGCATTACAGTATTCTGGGTTTGGCCATGCACTTAATTATAACAGTGGGTTTTATACCTTCAGATGTTTTTGTTTGTTTCCTTCACATTTTTTTTTCTTTCAGATGGAAGAACTCTCTTTAGTATTTTTTGTAAGACATATCTGGTGGTGATCAACTCTTCTAAGCTCTTGTTTGTCTGGGAAAGAATTTTTCTGTTTCATAGCTGAAGGACAGCTTTGTTGAATACAGTATTCTTGTATGGTGATTTTCTTTTTCTTTCAGCACTTTAGTAGAAATGTCATTCTACTCTTTCCTGGCTTGTATGGTTTCTGTTGAGATGTCTGTTTCCAGGTGAACTGGAACTCCTTTTTATTTTCCTTCTTTTCTTTTTCTGTTTTTGGGATTCACTCTTTGTCCTTGACTTTTGAGAGTTTGATTATCATAGGTCTTGGGTAGACTTGTTTGTCAAATCTGTATGATGTTGTTCGCCTATGTGTGCTTGGATGTAACTTACATGTATGTGTTTTCTCCACACAAGTTTGGAAAAATATGCTGGTTTGTTTTAGCATAAGCTTTCTGCCACTTGCTATTGTTCAACTTTCTCATGAACACTAATAATTCTTAAATTTAGTCTTCTGAGGTACTCTTCTATATCTTTTAGGTGATCTTTTTTGGTCTTTAGACTTCTTTCTCCTCTGTATATTTTTAAGTAGGCTGTGTTTGAGTCCACTGACTCTTTCATCTGCGTGGTCATTCTGCTATTGAGAGGCTTCGATGAATTTTTTACTTCAGCTTATGTATTTCTCAGCTCTACGATTTCTGTGTGATTTTTAATTATTTTAATCTCTTTATTAAATTTTTCTGATATATTTCTGAATTTCTTTTCTGTGTTATCTTGCAGATCACTGAGCTTTCTTAAAACTACCATTTTGAATTCTTTGTCAGAGAGCTCACATATTGCCATCTCATTGGAGTCACTTATTAGTTCCTTGTTTTTTATGTTTGGGGAGATCATGGTTTCCTGTTTGCTATTATTTCTTGTAGACACATATGTGTGTCTTTGCATTGAAAGATTAGTTATTTATTTCAGTCTTCTCTGTCTTGCTTGTTTTGATTTTTATTGGATACATTTCCTCACAGATTTTTACTGCTAGGTCATCACCTCCTTTTCAGCTCTGGGTGGTAGCCTTCAGCCCAGGTTTGCCTTGGCTCTAGTAAAAGCTCAAAGTGCTGCCTTTCCCAAGTGGAGAAGGTCCTAAAGGGGATGTCCTGGCAGGGAGGAAGGCTGTCTAGGGTTTTGTGTTCTAGGGACCTATTAGATGAACCTCCTTTCATGTGGTGCTGCTATACAGTCATTCTGATTTGGCATCTCCTTTGGCAAATTACATCTCCAAATTACAGATTACATTTTCCAGGGCTGGGGATGATAATTCTACCTCCATCCTTTGTCACTGGCTATTCTCAGTGATATTTATCCCTTTAAGTACTTGTAATGCTTTCTGTGAGTAAAAACAGAAACATGTCTCCTGCCAGCCTACCCAATATGATGGGGAAGATGGTTGTCCATCTTGATCTCAGTTTTGCCAGTGCAGAAACAGTGAATTGGGAAAAATTTTTCTCTTCACCTGGAGGCTGGCAGAATGAGGGGACAGATATTGCAGATGTGGAAGTCCTATTATCTTACCATCTCCTTAGAGTTATTAATATTACACTTCTTTGTGGCCCCAGGAATTCTCATTTCCTTATTTGAGTTCTGGGATATTTCTGGTGATAATCTTGGCATTGTATATTTGTTTTTGGCTTTCTGTTAGGGGAAGTGAAGCCAGGTTCCATCTACATCACAATTTTGGAACTGGAAGCCTCCTATGATTGTATTGCTTTTAATCATCTTTTCTTTTTTCTTTGAATACCAGCTAAGAAATTCAAAATACATTTCATCTAAAGTAGAAAAATATGAATTTGAATGATCTCTACTGACAACTGTTATTGTCAGTGTAGGGTCAGATCACCTCAGAATGATTGTATCTACAGCTCTGTCTACTTAGGTATTAGGTATTATGGTTGGTATCTCTAAAAGTAACAATTTAAAACATATTTTGAAAGCCATAAAATATTACTCCAATATAATACTCATCCTTAATATAATAGGATTGAGATATCTGGGACTATACAGCATGCATGCCAATGATGAACTTCTTCATTTAAATCTCTATTCAAAGTGTCCATCAATTGACTTAAGAATTGTAATTATATTAGCACTACCTGAAACTCTTAATAGCGACCCATTAATGACAGAAATAAGCATAGTAAAATTGTTATTATGCTTTTTAATGTATATTCTGTGTTTATAAAATGATGTTTAATAAAGTGTAAAAATTAAAACAAAAAGAAAAATACCAATGATTTCTAAATTAAAAATTGTATTTCAAAGTTCAGAAAGTCTTCAAAGAAAACATGATTTTAAAATAACATTAAAAAAGTGATTGAATATTAATCAAGTGTTAAGTTGGAATGATGACTTTCTAAGCTGTATGCTCATAGAGAAAAATCTCTTCATTCCCCACCTCCTCAAAATGATGTCAATTAAACTACATCAAATGCCAAACTTCAACACATCAAAATTAAACTAATGAAAAGATAGATGAGCAAAGCAACACCCTATTTTATAAATAAAAAGAAATATATTTGATTTATAACTAGTTCATACAAACTGAATATAATTATGCAAGAAAACTTAATAGGCAGCTAATTAACAAAACAAAAAATACAACTGGCCTATATATAGAATAAGAGTTAAAGAAAATAATTGAACAAATATAAATGAAGCCATCCTTTCTGTCTACCAAAATAATAAATAACAGTCATCTTTAATTATTGCTCTTTATTATTAAAATGCTGAATTTTTCATAAAGATATTTGAAATAAGAAAGCAAACAATGGAAACACTTTTTTCCCATTACCTACTTTTGAGACTTCTCAGTTTTATAATAGACGATTTACTAATAACAAAATATATTTTGTGTAGCTCACGCACATTTACTCAGTCTTCAAGTCCTGAACAATATTTCTTGGTGCAAATAAATAATTGAATGTCACGAAAAATACAATAAGATTACTTAAAGGAAAATGTCACTTACTAATATGTTTTCAGATTTAACACAATGGTTTCTCTATTTAGATTTTACAGTTCTATATTCGGGTGTTTTCCTCACACAGTCTCTGGATATTTACCAATGCCACTAAAGTCATTAGCTTAGAAATTTTCTAAAAAGTGTCCTTCTCATTGAACTTGAACATGTTTATAAGGCTTGAAATTGCTTAATTCACTTAAATGACACTAAATTATGGCTGATGTTGCTTTATTGAAATTAAACTCAATCGTACAACTTTCATAAAGGTAACTACAAGGGAAATTACTTTATGATCTCAATATTTTCATATTATAATTATTTCATCTGCATCTACCACCTTACACACTGTAAAATTATTCCTCAACAATTTTCTTCAAATAATAATGTAGAACATTTTACAGTATTATATTCAGAGGGTACAAAACACTTTACAATGCTGTAGCAGTATATTTGAGTGTTGAGGTCGAGATATTTAGTCGATTAGAGGCTTCCCATAGGCAACATTTGATGTCATCATTTTTCTCAACTTGTCAGATGTGGTAGAGTACTTTACATAGGTGGGCGGTTAAAAAATATGTATATATGTATATGTATATATATGTGTGTGTATATGTATATGTGTATATATATGTATATGTATATATATGTGTGTATATATGTATATGTATATATGTGTGTGTATATGTATATATGTGTATATATGTATATGTATATATATGTGTGTATATACGTATATGTATATATATGTGTGTGTATATGTATATGTATATATGTATTTTGTGCGTGTGTGTGTGAGCAACAAGGCTGTTTATTTCACCTGGGTGCAGGTTGGCCAGAGAACAGCCCCCTTTGACTGTAAATATTAACAAAGAAGAACAGACATATTTAGTGAGAAAACTTTGTTGTCAGCATTACTATTTCCCCTACCTTAAAAGACACATAGATTTTTAAAAAAATCTATTTTGTTGCCCAAGGAAATATAACCACAAGTCTAATATGTCTTTGGTATTTTAATATAATAATTACATACCTAGATAATTCTTGTAAGATTTTCTCAGCCTGGTAAAATATATTGAGAACATTTTTACATCAAAATTTAGGTATCTTTTAGATGATATATTTATACACTATATAGAAGGTGATTTAAGTTGTTACTTTCTATCTAAAGTTAAAATGATTTATTTTACACATAATTTTAATTTATATTTTGGATGCAGATGGCTTTCTATCTTCTTAAAGTGCCATTTACTGATATTGTACTCAAACAGCAAAATTGTTTAAGATTTGGAAATATATCTTATGAAATGTTTAATGCAAAGACATTTACAATATGGCCTTTAAAAAATTCCCTTAAAGGTTTTTTAATAAATATTTTATGGTGTTTTAAAATTAGTAAACAATGAAAAGAACAAATATTAAAGCAAAAATTCAGCATATCATCACAGGTCATTCATACCAGTACTATATCAGTTCTATGAAGTAGATTTGATTACGTTCTGTGCATTGAGAACTATATTAGCATTTTTATCCCTTGTAGGAGTGAGGGAAGAAATGTTTTCCTCCAAATATGTTTTTGTTTTCTAGTCTAATGAGCATCTCACTAGAATAATTCTAAATGAATTGTATGTGCCCTCAGCTCTATTCTCTCTTTCCACTCAGTTACCTGACATACAATGGCAATATGATGTCAATATAAAAGAAAAGGTTAGGAGTAAATTCTTTGCCTTAGAAAAACATCTGTTTTCCAGCTCTATCATTATTAGACATGAGACAGCATTAGTAACAATGGCAATTTTTCCACCACCAACTTTCATGTGTACTTACATTGTCCTATTAATATGTATAATATATAACATATTTATTTATTAAATATTTATTTGTCTAAAGAACTAATAACTGAGTGTATGACAATTCTCTTGTACTGTCAGTCATCAAAGAATAACCTCAGTTGAGTTATTTCAAAACTAGCTTGTGGTATAATTTAAGTTTTTTTAGAGATAATAATGTACCTAACTTTTCTCAAAACCATATAGAAGTGGCCAAGCTGAGGATACTTCTAAGTAAATCTCTGAATGCTCTAACTTATAAACAGGAGCTTTGTCAGAAAATATAACTTATAAACAGGAGCTTTGTCAGAAAATAAAATGTTAAATAATTTCCATGGAAAAATAAAGAAATTATGAAACAGTAACATATGTAGCTTATTTGAAAGGTAATATAATTCCCTTGTAGAAAAGTTCACACCACAAATAAGAAAACATAAGTCTATTCAAAGCATCCACAGTTCTTGCTCCTTCAAGGTAAACACTGTTGTATCTTTCCAGAATTGTGTTTGTGAAAGAAATACAAACTAAATAAAAATGCAAAATAAACAATATATGCTCGAAAACACTGAATTTTTGTTTAAACAATAACTCTATCTTTCTAAAAGCAAATTAAAATAAATCAGAACAGAAAAGTACATATTAGGTTGGTGCAAAAGTAACTGTCGCAATTACCTTTGCAACAACCTAAATAGAAAAAGTGGAAAAGATAAAGTACAATTTAATAACACATAACAAACTCTACCATCCGTTAATATCTATAATCAATATTTCCTAAAATGGATCTTAGAATTGTTTCTTTACATGTTGGCAGCTGGAAATAGATGTAGATATATACATAGAAAACATATATATATGTAATTTTAAAAATTTTTATTAAAATTAGTCATACTCTATATTATTTTACAATATTTTGCTAAAAATTACTATGATCTGAATTCACCTGAAAAAAGGTAAATTAAACTGCAGAAAGTTTTGAACAAGTGCATTTTTCTTCCACTCCAGTTTTAAATTATGAAAAATTTTAGTAGTTAATATTTTTTAAATTACATGTTTCATCACCTGATAGGATGTATTGAAGACACATCATCTTTATGTTATTCATCTCAGAAATCTCTAATTTTAATCAGGAGAAAACATCAGACGAATACGATATGAGAGTCATTTTACGAAATACATAACCAGTAGTCTACAAAAATGTCAAGATTGTGAAAAACAAAACAAAACAAAACAAAAAAACAATGGAGGAACTGTCACAGATTGGAGATGAAAGAAACATGACTATTAAATGCAACAATAGATGCTTGATAGGATTCAGGAACAGAGAAACAACATGAATGGAAAAACTGGAGAACTCTGATTGAAGTCTACAGTTTAGTTAAAAGTATGATGCCAGTGTTAATTTCTTATTCTGTTAATTGTATTGTGGTTATGTAATATGTCAACATTAGGGTAAGACAGACTGAAGACAATATCAGAACTCTCTGTACTATATTTACAACTCTTATGTAGGTCTAAACTATTAACAAAATTTTAAAGTTTTAAAAATAGAAAAAAAATCTTATATTTCACTTTTATAACATTTCTTCTAACTCCCAGCTCTGAAAGCACATAAAAATCAGAATTGTTAAACTTCTACTCCTTACCAGATTTTGATAATTTTAATATTTCTCTCCAACTGTTATGATATATACCAGCATAGTGTCCATAGTTCTAATTTTAAATGGTTTTAGTCATCTTCATGAGTCCTTTATCCACAGTTTCTTTCACCTGTGTTATTTTGATTCATTTTTTTTGGTTGGAAAAATTTGATTTCCAAGTTTTTTTTTTTCATAAAGGGTTTATAAGTCGTATGCCCTCAAGTTCTAATACATTTGAGATCTACTTGTTGCTGTGATAGTTGCTTGTTTTCCCTCAGAAGTTTGTTGGCACTCCTCCCATATTTTTTGGCATTAAGCATTACACCAATCCTTTTGTCACTGCATCTCAATTCATCATTTGTTTGGGTGGATTTTATTCTCATGTTTTTGCTGCTGCTGCTGCTACTGTTGCTGTGGTTGTTTTTTCAACAAGGCCAGTGTTGGGGATCAGAAAGTGACACCTCAAAATGCAGTCCTCAAATGTAGCCTCAGAATCAATAGTCCTCTCTGACCTATTCCTGCTTAATGCCCCTCCTTCTCTAGCCACTCATTCTACCCGCCACCACCCTCCTCCTGCCCAGGCCAAAGGGATTCTAGTTTCTGAATATCCGTTCCCCATGGAGGCAGGACATAGAAACCAGAACGTCTTTTCTCAAAAGCCAACCACAAAACCTAAAAATATTACTCTAATTTTCTCCTAGCCTTTCTGTGTAAAAATTGGCCACAGAGAAATTATCTGACCTACCTTGTTTGACTGTAGGTCATAAGATTCCAATCCTGACAGAATCTTCTACCATACCCAGAAAGGGGAAATGCTGCACAGAGAGGTCATGAAAAACCAAAACAGGCATGCTTTGCTGGGTTTCCCTACTTAGAAAATTAGCACTAGATCATACCCTTTTTATCCAATCATATTTTTACATGGCTGTCTATAATTTATTGAAGCTAAGCATAAAAATAGAGTTTCTCCTGTATATTTTGGTCTTCATTCTGAAGAATTCCAGGTCATGTAAAACTATAATCCTGTAAAAATATGTAATTCAGAATCTCAGCTGTTGGATCTCCGAATTATTTTGAGTGTCAAGGGAATGTGAATTACAGGGTCTGAATCACATGACAGGTATGTGTAACTATGGATACTGTAAGGTTTATCTCATAGATTAAGCCATTTTTCTTACCTGAATTGTTTTGTGAAACGTTGTAAATGATGGAAGGGTACCAAGGAATACTCCTTCCTTATCTACTGTTGACTTCCATTATAGATTAACTTCCTTTTTACCACTATCACACAAAGACTTCATGGCTATCACATTGCCTTAAGATGGAAGGTTAAATATGCTCTTTGAATTAGAAAGGAAATGAAAACCAGTTATAAATGAAAGAAAAGTCTCACGGAAAAGAACACCAACTGTAACTAATTAATTTTTGTAACTGATAAACTAGTAGATATGATAAATAAATTCAGTAAAGTTTAAGGAAACAAAATCAATGTACACAAATCAGCAGCAGAGGCTCCTCAAAGTCCCAAGAATGGACCTGGTGAGGAGGTGAATTCTCTTCCCAACACACTATAGTGCATGGCTACAAATACTAGGAAATATAAAGGAGCCGTGCAGTTGAGTATAACCATATCTACTGGTCATTACTAATAAATACTATCTACTGGATGAAAGCCCAAACTACAACACCAAAAATACTTTGCTAATATACCCTTCTGTGAAACAAAGGCAAGAAATCAGCCACAGATAAAGACCCTACAGAGAGCATATTGGCTGTCTAAAAACATCCAGAAATGAAACCAACTGACTATATTTAAACTACAGTTAAGGGTACAAAAATCAGCACAAGAACTCTGGTAATTCATAAAGACAGAGGGTCTCCTTACCTCCAAAGGAGTCTACCAATTCCTCCCCAGCAATGATTCTTAACCAGTTGGAAATGACTGAAGTGACAAACATGGAATTCAGAATCTGGATGGCAAGGAAGGTCATTGATATTCAGGAGAAAGGTAAAACTCAATCCAAGGAATCCAGTAAAATGATCCAAGAAATGATAGATGAAATAGCCATTTTAAGAAATAACCAAACTGAACTTCTAAAGCCGAAAAATTCACTACAAGAATTTCATAATACAATTGGAAGTACTAACAGAAGATTAGACCAAGCTAAGGAAAGAAGCTCAGAGCTCAAAGATCAGTTTTTCAAATCAACACAGTCAGATAAAATAAACAATTTTAAAACATGAACAAAACCTCTGAGAAATATGGGTTTATGTAATGAGACAGAGTCTATAACTCATTGGCATTCCTGAGAGAGAAGGAGAGAGAATAAACAACTTGGAAATTATATTTGAGTATACAGTCCATGAAAATCTCCCTAATTTCACTAAAGAGGTTGACATGCAAACCCAAGAAATATGGAGAACAGCGTAGATACTACACAAGACAACCATCACTAAGATATAGCCATCAGGTTCATCGAGGTCAATGAAAAAGAAAACATCTTAAAGGCAGCTAGAGAGAAGGGTCAAATCACATATGGAAGAAACTAGCACCAGACCTATCAGCAGAAACCATAAAAGCAAGAAGAGATTCTGGGACAATTTTTAGCATCCTTAAAGGAAAGACATTCCAACCAAGAATTTTATATTCCACCAAACTAATCTTCATAAGGGAAGGAGAAATAAAATCTTTCTCAGACAAGCAAACTCTGAGGGATTCATTTCAACTACATCAGCCTTTTAAGAGGTTCTTAAGGGAAAGCTAAATGTGGAATCAAAAGAATGACACCTGCTACCACAAAAACACACATAGGCACATAGCCCATAGGCACTAGGAAACAACCACACAATAAAAATCTACATGACAACCAGCTAACAACATGATGACAGAATAAAAATCTCACATATCCATACTAATCCCGAATGTAAATGGGCTAAACACCCCACTTAAAAGGCAGAGAGTGGTGGGCTGGATAAAAAGAGAAGACCCAACCATCTGCTGTCTTCAAGAGATATATCACACATGTAAGGACTCAGGCTCAAAGTAAATGGACAGAGAAAGATCTACTATAAAAACAGAAAGCATAAAAGTACAGGAGTCACTATTCTCATACCTGATAAAACAGACTTTATGCCAATAAAAATTTAAAAGGGCAATGGAAGGCATTACATAACGATAAAGGGTGCAATCCAACAAGCAGACTTGCCTACCCCAAATATATATGCACCCAACACTGGAGCATCCAGATTCATAAAACAAGTTCTTCTTGGCATATCAAAAGGTCTAGACAACCACACTATAATAGTGGGAGACTTCAAAACTGTACTGACTGCATTAGAGAGATCATCAAGGCAGAATACTAACAAAGGAACTCTGGCCTTAAACTTGACACTTAAGCAAATGGACCTAATAAACATCTACTGAACATTCTACCAAACAACCACAACATACACATTCTTTTTCATCTGCACATGGAATATACTCTAAGATCAACCACATAATTGGTCATGAAGCAAGTCTCAATTAAAAAAAGATTAAAATCATCTGGGAGTCAAGCACACTCTCAGACAACAGAGCAATAAAAATAGAAATCAATATCAAAAAGATCTCTTAAAACTACACAAATATATGGAAATTTAACAACTTGGTCCTCAATAACTCCTGGGTGGACACTGAAATTAAGGCAAAAATAAAAAAGAATTGAAATTAATTAAAATAGGCAAACAAATACCAAAATCTCTGGGATGTAACTAAATGCAGTCTGTTAAGAGGAAAGTTTATATTGCTAAACACCTTGATCAAGAAGTTAGAGAGATCTCAAATTAACAATCTACCTTTGCACCTAAAGGAACTGGCTAACACGGTGAAACCCCGTCTCTACTAAAAATACAAAAAAATTAGCCAGGTGTGGTGGTGGGTGCCTGTAGTCCCAGCTACTCGGGAGGCTGAGGAGGAGAATGGCGTGAACCTGGGAGGCGGAGCTTGCAGTGAGCTGAGATCGTGCCACTGCACTCCAGCCTGGGAGAAGAGGAGCGAGACTCCGTCTCAAAAAAACAAAAACAAAAAGAAAAACAAAAACAAAGAAACAACCAACCACAAAGCTAGCAGAAGAAAAGAAACAATTAAAATTAGAGAAGAACTGGATAATATTGCAAAGCAAAAATGCAAACAAAAGACCAATGAAACCAAAAGTTTGTTCTTTGAAAAAATTAGATGAATAGACCACTAGCTAGACTAACAAAAAAAGAGAAGATACCAATCAGTACAATCAGGTATAACAAATATGAGATTACAACTGATCCCACAGAAATACAAAAGATCCTCAGAAAATACTGTGAGTAATTCTGTTCCACAAATTAGAAAATTTAGAGGAAATATATCTTACTAGAACCAAATAATCTCCCAAGATTGAACCAGGAACAGATTAAAATCCTGAATAGGTAAATATCAAAATCTGAAATTGAATACAGAAAAAAAACCCAAAAAGCCATGGATAAGTTATATTTACAGCTGAATTCTAACAGATATAGAAAGAAGAACAGGTACTATTCCAAAAATTGAGGACCAGGGGCTGCTCCCTAACTCATTCCATGAAGCTAGCATTAGCCTAATATGAAAACATGGCAGAGAAACAAAAATAAAAAAAGAATCTTTGGGTCAGTATCCCTGATGAACATAGACACAAAAATTCCCAACAAAATACTAGCAAACTGAATCCAGCAGCACATCAAAACATTAACAAACCATGATGTAGTAGGCTTTATTCCTGCAATGCAAGGCTGATTCAACATGTGCAAATCAATAAATATAATTTAACACATAAACAGAATTAAAATAAAAATCACACAATCACCTCAATGGATTCATAAAAAGCTTTTGATAAAATCCAACATCCCTTTATAATAAAAACTCTCAAAAGACAAGGCATCAAAGAACATACCTCAAAATAATGAATCATCTATGATGAACCAACAGCCAACCTCATACTGAATAGACAAAAAACGGATCCATTGCCCTTGAGAACTGGAATATGACAAGTATGCCTATGCTCATCACTCCTATTCAACATAGTACTGAAAACAGGCAAGAGAAAGAAATAAAAGGCATCTGATATAGTTAGGCTTTGTGTCTCCACCCAAATCACATCTTAAATTGTAATCCCCATAATCCCCATGTGTCAAGGAAGAGATCAAGTGGAGATAATTGAATCATGGGGGCAGTTTCTCCCATGTTGTTCTTGGGATTGTGAGTTCTCACAAGAGATCTGATGGTTTTATAAGGGGTTGTTCCCCCTGCCTTGGCACTTCTCCTTCCTGCCGCCTTGTGGAGAAGGTGCCTTGTTCCCCTCTTCGCCTTCTGTCATGATTGTAAGTTTCCTGAGGCCTCCCCAGCCATGCTGAACTGTGAGTCAATTAAATCTCTTTCCTTTATAAATTACCCAGTCTCAGGCAGTTCTTTATAGCAGTATAAAAACAGACACATATAGCATCCAAAGAGAAAAAGAAGAAGTCAAAGTATCTCTCTTCACTGACTATATGATCCTACATATAGGAAAATCGGAAGACTGCCAAAAGGCTGCTAGAACTGATAAAACAATTTTAGTAAGGTTTTAGAATACAAAATCAACATGTAAAAATCAGTAGCATTCCTATACACCAATAATGTGCAAGCTGAGAGTCAAATCAGGAACACAATCTCATTTACAATAGCCACAAAGAAAATGAAATACTTAGGAAAATACAGCTAACCAAGGAGATGAGATATCTCCATAAAGAGAACTACAAAACAATGCTGAAACGAATCACAGACAACACAAAGTAACATTCCATGCTCATGGATTGGGAGAGTCAATATCATTAAAATGACCATACTGCCCAAAGCAATTTACAGATTCAATGCCATTCCTATCAAACTACCAACATCATTCTTCACAGAATTAGAAAAAAACTATTCAAAAATTCATGCGGAACCAAAAAAGAGCCTTAACAGGTCATTCAAACAAAGAAGAGCAAAGCCTGAGGCATTACATTATCTGACTTCAAACTATACTGAACAGCTACAGTAACCAAATGGCATGGCACTGCTACAAAAAGAGACATAGACTAATGCATCAAAATAGAGAACCCAGAAATAAAGTCACACACCTACTGCCATCTGATCTTCAACAAAGCTGACAAAAATATGTGATGGAGAAAGGACTCTCTATGTAATAAATGGTGCTGCAATAGCTGGCTAGTTATATGCACAAGAATGAAACTGGACCCTTACCTTTCATCATATATAAAAATTAACTCATATATAAAAATTAATTGAGTTAATTTTGAGTTAATTAATTTGAGTTAATTAAATGTTAAGACCTCAAACTATAAAAATCCTAGAAGAAAACCTAGGAAATACCATCCTTGACATCAGCTTTGGCAAATAATTTTTGCCTAAGTTGCCAAAAACAATTGCAATAAACACAGAAATTGACAAGTGAGACCTAATTAAACTAAAGATCTGCACAGCAAAAGAAAGTATCAGCAGAGTAGACAGGCAATCTACAGAAATGGGAGAAAATATTCTCAAACAATGCATCTGGCAATATACAGAATCTACAAGGAACTTAAACAAATCAACAAGCAAATAACAGGTAACCCCATTAAAAAGTGGGCAAAGGCCATGAACAGACACTTCTCAAAAGAGGACATACAAGGAGCCAATACACATGAAAAAATGCTCATCATCACTAATCATCAGAGAAATACAAATTAAAACTACAATTAAATACCATTTCATACCATTCAGAATGGCTATTACTAAAAGTAAAAAAATAACAGCTATTGCTAGGTTGTGGAGAAAAGGGAATGCTTATACACTGTGGGAATATAAATTAGTTCAGCCACTGTAGAAATCAGTTTGGAGATTTCTCAAAAACTTAAAACAGAGCTACCATTTGACCTAGTTATCTTATTACTGGGTATATACCCAAAGGAAAAGAGATCATTATACCAAAAAGACAGATGCACTCATATGTTCATTGCTGCACTTTTCACAATGGCAAAGAAAAGGAATCAACCTAGATGCCCACCAACGGTGGATTGGATAAATAAAACATGGTACACACACACTATGGAATACTACACAGCCATATAAAGGAATGAAATCATGTTCTTTGCAACTATATGTATGAAGCTGGAGGTCATAATCCAAAGTGAACCAATGCAAGAATGGAAAACCAAATACCACACGTTCTCACTTATAAGTGGGAACTAAAGATTGAGCACACTCTGCTATAAAAATGGGAACAACAGACATGGCCGACTACAAGGAGGGGGAGGGAGGGAGAAGGTCATGGTTTGAAAAACAACCTGTTCTGTACTACACTCACTACCTAGTTACAATACACCCATGCAATAACCTTGCACATGTACTCCCTATGTCTAAAATAAAAGCTGAAATTAAAAATAAATCAGTAGCATTTCTATATACTGATAATCATCAAGCTGAGAATCAAATCAAGAAAGCAATCTCATTTACAATAGCTACAAATATGTGTGTGTGTATATATATACACACACACACAAACACACACACACCCATGGATATATTTAACCAAGGAGGTAAAACATCTCTACAAAGAAAACTACAAAACACCGATGAAAGAAATTATAGATAACATGGGCAAATGGAAAACCATCTCATGCGCATGAATTGGAAGAATTAACATCAATGACTATACTATCCAAAGCAATCTACAGTTTAAATGCAATCTCTATCAAAATACCAAAGTCATTTTTCACAGAATTAGAAAAAAAAATCCTAAAATTCATATGGAATCAAAAAAGAGCTCAAATAGACAAAGCAATCCTAAGCAAAAAGAACAAATTTGGAGGCATCACATTACCTGACCTCAAATTATACTACAAAGCTACAGCAACCAAAACAGCATTGTACTGGTATCAAAATAGACAACAGATTGATAGAACAGAATAGAGAACCCAGAAATTAAATCACATATCCACATCCACCTGATCTTTGACAAAGTTGTTGTCAAAAACATGCGCTGGGGAAAGGGCACCCTTTTCAAAAATGGTGCTGGGAAAACTGGATTGCTATATGCAGAAGAATAAAGCTGGACCCCTATCTCCCACCATATACAAAAATCAACTTAAGATGGATTGAGAATTTAAATGTAACACTTGAAACTATTAAAATGATGAAAACAGAGAAAACTCTTCTGGATGGTGGTTTAGGCAAAGAATTTATGACTAAGACCTCAGAAGCACAAGCAACAAAAACCAAACTAGACAAATAGACTTAATTAAACTGAAAAGCTTCTGCACAGAAACATAAATAATCAACAGAGTATACAGGCAACCTGCAGGATGGGAGAAAATATTTGCAAACTATGTATCTGACAGGGTAATGATATCCAGAATTTACAAGGAACTCAAAAAACTCCACAATAACAAAAATTCCCAATAGCCCCAATAAGAAGTAGGAAAAGAAAATGAATAGATATTTTCCAAAAGAAGACAGACAAGTGGCCAAAAAGCATATTGACAAATACAAGTTAAAAACACAATGAGAAAACATCTTAAACTAGTTAGAAGGTCTGTTATTTAAAAGTCAAAAAATAAATGTTGGCAATGATAAGAAGGAAAAGAAATGCTTATACACTATTGGTGGGAATGTAAATTAGTACAACCTCTTTGGAAAACAATATGATGATTTCTCAGAGAACTAAAAATAGAACTGCCATTCAATCCAGCAATCTCACTACTAGGTATCTACCCAAATGAAAAGAAATTATTATATCAATAATATAAACTAATAAGAAGGTAGAGAGAATTCAAAATGAGTAAGAATACAAGTAGAAAGTCAAAATAAAGATGAACAGGAAGAAGTATTCTGAATCCATTCTATCAGCTACTATGGCAAAGACAAAGTGCTTGTGTTGGAGAGAAGAGGGTATGACAAGGTCAGAAATTTGATCTAGGTCAATCTATGGAGGGTCATGAGTGATACACTAAGTATCACTTTTTTCTTTCCATAAATAACAGATAGTGACAGTGTGGTTGTGGAATGTAACATGATAAAATCCATGTTTTAATACCACAAATCAGTCAGGCATGGACAATATGGAATTGAGAGAGGCACATGGAAAATAAGGCAGTTTGTGTCATGATTCATAAATGAGATCATGAGGCCCTAAAATGGCAACTAGACCATTAGTCAGATGACAATATTTTTTCAGTGCCATAAGGTGTTGGAAATACATAAGTGGACATTATGGTATCCTCATCCTCTCCCTAAGTTCACAACCCAGTAGAGAACACAGGCATTCATAAAAAATGCCTTATGTGGATGGGAGTGGTGGCACATGCCTATAATCCCAGAATTTTGGGAGGCTAAGACAGCAGGATCACTTGAACTCAAGAGTTTGAGATTAGCTTGCACAATATAGTGAGATCTCATCTCTACAAAAAAAAATGATTTTTTAATTAGCTGGGTGTGGTAGCGTGTGACTGTGGTCCCAGCTTTTTGGGGAGCTGAGGTGGAAGAATCACTTGATGTTGGGAGGTTGAGGCCATAGTGAGCCAAGATCACACCACCACACTCCTGACTACACAACAAAGTGAGACCTTGTCTCAAAAATAAAAACAAACAAAAAACCCATGTATCATAATTCTGATAAAGACATTTAAACAGAAAAACTTATCTGGGAAATTATCTTAAATAATAATTTAAGGGTTGGGGAAAGATATCCTTAATAAGTGGATTTGAAAGCTCAGCCCTGAAGACACATTAAAAAGGATGAAGAAAAGAGTTTGGGGTATATTCTAAGCAGAAAAAGTACATGTTAAAGGCACTGAGGTGCAAGATAAATATCAAGGTCACTTTTCTAGAATCTTCTATGATGTTCAAGATCTTTGATGAGCAAAATAGTTGAAAAGACTTAACTATATAGTTAAGCAGAGAAATCTTTGGCAGAATTATCTTGCTAAGCATGTTTTCTCTTCTATAAAAATTACATCATGCATTTTAACATTGTTGAAGACAAAAATAAATAATTTGTGTAAATGGGACTTGTAAAATCTCTTTAAAGCCTGTCGTCAAGTTCAGTGACAAAGGACATGCATCTGAGCGAGGACCCTAATACTGAAATTATGGAGAGACAGAAAAGTATATGATGCAGAAATGAGTTCTAGATGTGGAGTTATAACAAGAAACAAGGCCAGCCAATAACCATAACAAAGATCAGATTGGTATGAGAAAGAGCCATTAAGCTTGAGAAGGGGAAGGATGGAGGGGAAAAGTAAACATTTTAATCAAATCCAATACTTTCTTATTGATTTCTCTTTTCCAGACTTACGTCGTAGAATACTTATAATGCTTTTGACATTGAGACATTTGGCCAAAGCTATTGGATTAGTCAAAGTAAAAGCTCAGCTACTGGTGTAATCTCTTCTACTTCATTTATATGTGACTTATTCCTTTCTCCACAAGGAGGCTCTTTTTATTGATAAAATAAATGAAATTGAGAATCCCAAAGGGAATTTGATGTCCACTCATACAAAATAGGTTTGCAACGTGTAAGTAACAGCCAAGATAAGGATTCAACTACACAAAGATTCTTTTTCTTCTTTTTTTTTTTTTTTGGTTCAAAGTTAATACTAGTCAGATTTTCTGTCCCCTTATGTATTAGCCAAGTAGCTATCCTTGAAGTTTCAAATAACTAAAAATTATGTACCTACATTTCAAATGCAGGTTTTGTCATTTTAAAAATTTAATGTCATTTACTGTCATTAAGTCTGCATTTGCTTATAGTTGGAAACTTTCACGCAATGTCAAATCTGCAATGCTTTTTACAGTAAACTCTCTACTGGGGAAATTGGTATTTTCTTATTTTCTTCATCAAAGTTAGGACAATTGTCAAACATATCTTCGCAAGTCTTTTAGTTGCTGTGTTTAATATATATAGTAAGGTTTTGGATCAGGTTGAGATGTCACAGCTTCCCAAATGTTTCAAAATAATGTTCTGGTTAATATTTAATGTAACTACAGTAAGTCTTATTGAGTTTTGCATCAATCAAAGACATCAAATACGTGAAGGAAAATGAATTTACAGCCGTAATAAAATAAAATCAGAATGATTCCCAATGAATACACACCAGATCATTTTTATTTAGCGTCAAAAATGATGGATAGAGAATAAATGTAAGCTACAGGTCTTGGTTCTTACACATTTGGTTTTAGTCTGGCATCTGTATTTAGTATTCAGACCATGAAAATGTTAACACTCAGAGGATCTCAATTCCGCAGAGTCTGGTCCCTTTTGTTTTAAATATAAGACCCAAAAGAGTCAAATTAAAGTTTTAATTTTAAATCAGTGTGAGAGCAAGAATTAGTTGACTCTTTAATTCACTGCAACCACTCCTATGAAGCCTCTCATCATAGTCAGTAAAAAACTTTCTAGTTGACAAACACAACAGACACATTCATTTGATAGTCTATGCCTTGATGCTGTTGACCTTCTCATTTAGCCCTCTTTCATGTAGCCCTTTTCGCTTCTTCAGACCCATTCTGTTTGGCTCATCTCTTGCTTCCTGGAACCTCTTTGATGGACTCTAAACTTATCTTAATTCTTCTGCTTACTTCACAGATTTTTTTCAATGAGTGCATCCATTCTATTTAAAACCCTCCAAATGTAGAGTTCCCATATAATTTATCACTAAAATTGGGACACTTTTTAGAGTAACAAGGGGGTGATTCAAAGTGGGAGGATCCCATGAGGCCAGGAGTTTGAGACCAGCATGGGCAATAAAGTGAGACCCTGTCTCAAAAAAAAAAAATTAGTTTGATGTGGTAGTATGTGTCTGTAGTCCCAGGTCGTATGGAGAGCAAGGCAGGAAAATTGCTTCAGCCCAGGAGTTCTAGGCTGCAGTGAGCTATGATGCACCACTGCACTCCAACCTGGGCAACAGAGCAAGATTCTCTTTCTTAAAAAATAATATTTCTATAAGGATGACAGGAATAAACTGGGACTTTTCTGGGCAAACCTAGATGTATGGTCATCCCATGCATATAAATGACAGAGTTCAAAAATGGTCCTAATTCTCCACTTCTTCCTGCATCCAAGCCCTTAACCCTGTAGCTTCATAGTCCCCACACTCCCTCCCTCTGAGCTTTGGCCAATGGAATAAGGGGGAAGTGATGTTGTGCCAATTCCAAGCCTAGTCCTCAAGAGAATGTACACAGTTCCGCTTGTTTTCTTGCATAGCTGAACTTGACTGAGCTTGCACCTGAGCCTCTCTGCGAAAACATAACTCAACCCAGCCTGTGGGAGAGATGTGAGAAGCATGTAAAAGTGGAAACATGAAAGATGTCAGAGGCTATCTGGTTGATACCAGCAGAAGCTGAACCATCCAGCTAATGTGGCCCAAAAACAAATACATAAAGGAGCCCAGCTGTGACCAGATCTTCCCAAATAAGCCCATTCTACACTGTTGACCTACAGAATCATGAATTAAATAAATAATTCTGTGGTAACTAAAAATTTGGGGGTGGTTATGCAACATTATTGTGACAGTAGATAACTCATACACAAACCCTAATCTCTCTCCTGAGATTCAGATTCATGTATCTTTACCTAGATGTTCCACAGACATTTCAAACTCAATAAACCCAATACAAATTTCCACAAATCTGTTTCTTTACCCGTATTCCTTATCTTGGGAGTCAAGGCTTTCAAGTTAAAAACTTATGACCATATTATATTCTCATTCTTTCCCAATTACTATTTGAGTGCTATTCTTATTGAGTCTATATCTCTTATACATCTTTATATGTCATTGTTTTCTTCTATCACAGCTGATTGGGCCTTAGCTGGACCTTCTCAATGAGGGTTCTAGCAAGAGAAGTAAACTGTAATGTCCTGATGCACTCATTGAATGTAATACAATTACTTGATTCCTATACATCTGGAGTTGGAGAATTGAGAAAATGTCACTCAAAAATTTCCCCAGGGTTTAACTCTGTTGAAGAATCCTGGTTGAAAAGGATTGTTAAGACTTGATCATTTTTCTCCTGGATTAGTGCAATAGTCCTTGTTCAGTTGTTTTGCCTTTTGCCTCATCTTATTCTAATTAGTCCTCTATAAAAGTTATAATTTGCTTCAGACTTTGCCACTGTTTATTATATGTAGGTTAATTGCCTTTGAGAGAAAGTTTGTCATCTCCAACAAGGGTGGTATTAGTCTCAAAACAATGGTATATTTAAAATGATACTAATACCTTTATATTGTGTACCTGACTATGTATCAGTAATTATACGTAAGTATGATAACTTGCTGCTGTCATGTCACTGTCCTTATAAGGGCTATTGATCACTCTGTGATAGACTGCTGAGTATTTGATATAGCCTCTGAAGAGAGTTGAAACTAAATAGAATAGCCATCCATGGGCCAGTTTACCCACATGGACATGGGCCTAATTCGCATTTACATCAAAACACACTGTAGATCCAGAATGAAAACTCCTGACCAGAGGGCTTGATGTCTTTCCAGGTGTTACATCCTCTTAGTTAGAAGGCCTTGAGATATATTATTGTGCCTTTCTCAAGTGAGAACTATGAGCTTTACTGATATTTGCGGAGCAACAACATTTTCTACAAACTGTAGTAACTTGCCAAGATTTCCTATGTAATTTAATCAGGCCATCAATCAGCAATGTTGGGTCATACAAGTTAATATCTCCTTACAGCTTAGATACAGTTGAATGATTCTTGGTTTACCTAGAGGCAAAATGTTAGTTCCTCATGACATTTAACAGTTCCTGAAGTCATTATTTTGACAGCAACTATTTCACCCAAGAAACTTCTTGCCTACATAAATAGTTATGGGAAAAATTTGCTTACATAAAAACTCAAGAGTGAAAATGACCTTAAAGGTCAATTTTAATCATCTATTAAAAAAAAGTATGGGTGTCTGAGTAAGATGATGACATGGAACCAGGCTGCTAACTTCCACCCAGTGTTCATAAGAATGATCAGGAAAACATACCAAGGAACAATGTGCTCTAAGCCTGGAAACCAGGAAATTTGTCATCAAATGTCCAAGATTTCAAGGCATGTCTACTAAATATACTGCAGACCAAATTGGTTGCAGTATAATGCGAAAATGTTTAGTTTTTAGCTTCTCTGCCTATAAAAGAACAGAAACATTAAGAAGTCCCTAAACAAAGAGCCTGGGAAATCCACCTAATACCTTCTCAGAAAAGAGAGAGGAATTTATGGAGCTAGTTGTCATAATATACAGAAGATCACAGCAGCAAGGGGTGTTTTCTGGAAAAAGTGGATAAAACACAAACAGAATACACAGTGGGAGTTCCCTCTAGATTTGAGTGAAAAGCCTGAAGGGTCATAGGACCGCAAATGCAGGCCGACTTCTGGGTAAAGGACTAACACACGTAGAAACTTCATGAAGCCTTAAGGCTTCTTTCAGCAAGAGGCAGTTACAATAAATGGAAAGCCAACACATTTAGACCAGTTTCCAATTGAGTTAATACTTCTTTCCCCACCTGTTCCCAACCAACCCCCAACAAACCATAAGACCTTTGAAATGATGCTAAAATCAGAGGAAGAGAACACTTTTAAATAAATAAAATAGCTCTCTTTGAAATCTATTCATAACATGAAAGGAGAAAAAAATTAGAAAACTGCCAAATCATGTTTCAAAAGGCATCAAGACAACTTAGCACCTAAAACCTTAGCACTTATGAAGTTAGAGCAGGTTGTAGTAATACAGGAAAAATCTGAGATGAGATAGGATAATATGGTAGGATATAGGGATATTTGTAAATATGGGGTATAGGATAAGAGGTACTCAGGGAAGGCACTGAGAACTATAAATAACTTCCACATATGTTAAATATATGTTTTGTTAAGTTGAATGTTATCAGTTACATGTGTTCAAACATGTTCTGCTAATTTGATAAGTACTACCTAGGGTGCCCCTATCCAGCAATGTTTTATAAGAGTAAGGCCATGGGCAGCTTCTTGTGTTGATCAGATAAGGATGGAGTCCCAGTTTCCTCAATATGCAGCAACAGCTAGCTAAAAAACACAAGGAAGCTCAGGGTGGATGCACCAAGAACGTCCCTTCCAAGCTGCCTCATCCTTGTATCCCAAGTTGAAAAAAAAAATGTGGAAGTGAAATACTACATCCTATCAAGTCTGTCAAGTAGGAATCCATAATCTAAATATATTATGTATGTGGAAATTGAATATTTGCCTGCCATACAGTAAGTCAGATTGGAACCAAATCTCTGATAAAAACAGCAAGACTGCATACAATGACAGCTTTATGGAAGTGAAATAAGCTATTTTCACATGGTCTCAATTAGAGCTTTTTGAGGGTGGGCCCCAACACTGGCAGTGGCAAGTAGCAGCCATGGATATGAACTGGGGATATAGAAAAACAAGAGGATAGCTGAGGCTGCTTCCTGGCCCTCCAGGGGAAAATGAACAACAACCTCCAGCTGGGTTCCATGGGTTGCCATTAAAATCGGCAAGGAAGCTATAAACATAAGTTATTTTACAAATGTTAATTACTAAAGTAAAAAATCTTTTTTTTAACTTCATCCCTAGCTGAGAGAAGGGCAAAGAGATGAATTACATGAGGTTGATAAAAAATAGATGATAGATTTGAGAAATCAAATATAAGTTAAGAGAAATATTAGAAAGAGAAAACAAAAAGATTAATCAGAAAAATTAATTATAAAAATATGAATAAAATTGCCTTGAAGATTCTGAAATTAGATTCAACATTTTTATTCAAAATGAGAAAATTTGTGTTTATAAGAATCATTGAATTAAGAAACACTATGGATCTATGCTCGATGAGAAGCCAATAATTATCAAGAAGTGAATAAACTAAAAGGACCTGAAAATTTTTAAAAATCTCAGTATAAAAACATTGGCAGCAAGTACTATTACCAACTAACCAGAGAGTTGTTTAAACATCCAATATCCTTATAAATCTTGAAAGAAAAAATAAAACAATAAAAAAGAAATTTATTTTGATCCTACAGCTCATGTTGTAATTAATGAAAAGAAAAATAATTCTATTCCTTCTCTATAGTCACAATAAAATTAACTGATTTAACATGAAATATAGACTAAAACAGAAAAATAAATGGTGAAATACAAATTTTTAATAAATTAGGGCAAAGAGATAAAATAAAATGATTGGTAGATAATACTGCATAAACTTCTGAAAAGATGTGCCATCAAACAATAACAAAAAGAGCAATTATTAAACCAAGAAACCCTCTGTAAGCAATTTTTTTTTGTAAAATAAGCCCAGAAAATCTTCATATATTACATAATATAAAATGGTTATATTTAACAAATAAAAAGTTCTTATAAATAGCATTTTTTAAAAGTAAAAAAGTCAAGTAAGCTATTTACAAAAGAGAAATGCAAATAGCTAATATACAAGAAAAGATTGGTTTCACTAATAACCGCAGTTTTAAATGTCAGTAGCATACTCATTTATCCATTAATCAATTAACAAACATTTGGATTGTTTCCACCTTTTAACTATCATGAATAATGTTACTATTATAATACATTTCTATACAAGTTTTTGCATGGACATATGCTCTTGATTCTCTTGCCTATATAGCTAGGTGTGGAAATGCTGGATCCTTGGTTGACCAAATGTTTACCATTTTGAGAAAGTAATACTTTTCCAAAGTAGCTGCAGCATTTTACTATCCTATCAGAAATGCCGAGGGTTCTGAATTCTCCATGTCTTTTCCAACACTTATCTGTTTGTTTTTTATAGTCATATGAATGGCTATAAAGTGGTATCTCACTGTGTTTTCTATTTGTATTCCTCCTAATAAATAACGATTTTGAGCATCCTACAAGTGTTTATTGACAAACACATCCATCAGGTGTTTATTGGCTTGTTGTATAGCTTATGTATAGACATGTCTATTCAAATTATTTAATCATTTTTAAACTGTTTTTATACTGCTGTACTGTAAAAGTTGTTTTTATATTCTTGATAAAAGTCCTTTATCGGATACATGACTGACAAATACTTTCTCCCACTATATGGATTGTCTTTTCACTTTCTTGATGTTGTCTTTTGAAGTGTAAAAATTTTTAATTTGACGAAGTTATTTATTTTGTCATTTGTGTTTTGGGATCATATCTAAGAAACCATTCCTCAATTCAAGGTCACGAAGACTTATTTTTATGTTTTCTTCTAAGAGTTTTATAGTGTTCATTGTTACTTTGAAGTCTAGAATACATTTTGTGTTAATTTGTGTGTATGATATGAGGTAGGGATTCAACTTAATTCTTTTGTATATGGATATCCAGTTGTCCCACACAATTTGTTGACACCCATTGAACTATCTTGGCACCCCTGTTGAAAATCAGGCAACTCAATGTAATGGCTTATTTCTCAACTTTTAGTTATATTTTTATCTCATGCCAGTACTATACCTGTCCTGATTACCACAGCTTTGTATCATAGTAAGTTGTAAAATTGGGAAGTGTGTATCCTCCAACTTTATTCTTCTTGGTCAAGATTGTTTTTCCTAGTCTGGGAATCTTCCGTTTCTCTATGGATTTTAGGATCAGCTTGGCTATTGATATTTTGTCTATTGATTGAACTTTTAGATCAGTATTGCTATCTTAGCAATACAGTCTTGCAAATTCATGAACATGAGATATCTTTCCATTTTGTGAGGTTTTCTTTAATTTCTTTTAACATCGTTATATATTTTTTAGGGTATAAGTTGTGGTAGGCTGAGTTAAGCAGCCCTATCCCTGACAAATATTCCCCAGAACTGTAAATGTTATCTTACATGGCCAAAGGGACTTTGCATGTATGGTTATATTAAAGATCTTGAGATTTAGAGATTATCTTGAATGACTAGGTCATGTAATTTCAAGGGTCCTTATAAGGGAGACTGGAGATTAAAGTGACAAAAAGCAATGTGATAGCAGAAGCACAGAGACAGAGAGAAAAAAACTGGAAGATGCTACACAGCTGATTTTGAAGTTAAGAGGCCATAAGCCAAAGAATGAAGACAGCCTCCCCAGTCCAAAAAGATAAGGAAATTAATGTATTACTGGAGTTTCTGGAAAGAGCACAATACCACTTTTACCATATTTTAAGCCTAGCAAGACCCATTTCTGACTTTTTACCTCCAGAGATATTGGATAATAAATTTGTGTTATTTTAAGCTACTACCTTTGTGGTAATTCGGAGGAGTAGAAATAAAAACGAATAAAGACCCAAAATACATGAAGCAAAAAGTGACAGAATTAATGGAATATACATACAATTCAAAAATAACATTTGGGGATTTCAATACCCATTTTAAATAATGTTTAGAATAATTAGGCAGAAAAGCAATGAAGAAATATAAGATTTAACACCATAAATCAACTAGACCTAGCAGACATGTATAGAACATTCCATACAACAAAAGTAGAAAAGATGTTATTTCATGGGCACACAGAACATTCTTTAGGATAATATGTTAGTATGTGAAACAAGCCTCAGTAGATATAAAAGGATTAAATTATACAAAATAGTCTCTTTAATCACAGCGGAATTAAGATGGAAATCAATTATAGAAGAAAACTTGAAAAATTCACACATACAGTCATGTGCCATATAAAGTCATTGCGGTCAGTGATGGACTGCATATATGATATGGTTTCATAAGATTATAATGGAGCTGAAAAATTCCTATGGCCTAGTGACATGATAACCTTCATAACGCCATATGGCTACACATTACTCGTGTGTTTGTGGTGATGTTATTGTAAACAAATCTACTGCACTGCTAGTTGTTTAAGGGTATATTACATATTATTATGCCCCTGAAGAACTTCCAGTGGGACAAAATGTGGAAGTGGGCCAAAGTGATATTAATGATCCTGACCCTGTGTAGGCCTAGGCTAATGTGTGTGTCTTTGTGTTTAACAAAAAGTTTGAAAATAAAAAATAGAGAAAAATTTATAGAAAAAGCACAAAATATTTTTGTACAGCTGTACAGTTTGTGTTTCAAACTAAGTGTTAACAAAATAATCAAAAAGTTAAAAAATTAAATAGTTTATAAAGTAAAAGGTTATGTAAGCTAAGGTTGATTTATTATTGAAGAAAAATGATTTTAAAACAAATTCAGTATAGCCTAAGTGTACAGTGTTTATAGTCTACAGTAGTGTAGAGTAATGTCCTAGGCCTTCTCATTCACTCACCACTCACTCACTGACTTACCCAGAGCAGCTTCCATTCCTGAAAGCTCCATTCATGGTAAATGCCCTAAACAAGTATACCACTTTTTATCTTTTATACTGTATTTTTACTATATCTTTCTGTGTTTCTATATAAAATATTGTTATATTACAATTGTATATGGTATTCAGTACAGTAACTATATAAGTTTGTTATATAGGAGCAATAGCAATAGCAATATGCTATAGTCTGTATAATCTATGGTATATAGCCTGGAAGAGCAGTAGGCTATACCATCTAGGTTTGTGTAAGTACACGCTCCAATGTTTGCATAGTGATGAAATTGCCTAATGATGCATTTATCAAATGTATCCTCACCATTAAGCAGCACATGACATATATATGGAAATGGAACAGCACACTTTAAAATAGCCAATCGGCCAAAAAAGAAATTATAAGGGAAATCCGAAAATATTTTGATATGAATGAAAACAAAAACACAACATATGAAAACTTATAGGATAATTCTAGCATTGCTTGAAAGAAAATTCACAGATGTAAATGGTACATCTAAAAAGAATAAATATCTCAAATAATAACCAAACCTTCTATCTTAAGCAAGTAGAAAAAGAAGAGAAAAATAAATCCAAATCAAGCAGAAGAAAATAATATTGAATGTAAATAAATAAAAGAATTTAAAAATATATAGAAAATTCAACAATAAAAGTTGATTTTTTGAAAAGAGCAACAAAATTGACTTTAGCTCTACTGAGCAACAAAAAAATAGAGAGGACTCAAATTACTAAAATCAATAATTATATAAAGGCATCATTACCAGATTTACAGAATTATAAAGGATTTATAAGGGAAACTGTTAACAACATGGCAACAAATATGAGAAAAAAATGGCAGCAAATTAGATAACCTGGATAGAGTAGACAAATTCTTGTACTTGAATCAGTAATCAAAACCTTTCCACAAAGAAAAGCCCAAGACCAGATGGCTTCACTGATGAATTTTCCCAAATATTTAAGAAGAATTAACACTACTACTTCACAAATTCTTCCAAAAAATAGAACAGGAGGGAACACTGCCTAACTTATTCTGCGAGACCAGTATTGCTGTAATACCAAAACCTGAAAAAGGCATCACCCATGTCTCTTATTAATACAGATAAAAATGTCATCAAGAAAATACTAATACACCAAATCCAGCAACATATATAAATGACTGTATATCATAAGCAACTAGCATTTATTTCAGGAATGCAAGGTTGGTTCAACATACAAAAATCAATGTAATAGGCCACACTGATAGAATAAAAGATAAAAACCAAATGATCATTTCAACAGATGCAGAAGCAGCATTTAACAAAATCCAACATCCTCTCATGATCAACATATTCGACTAGAAATAGAAATAAACTTCTTCAACCTAATAAAAGCATCTACAAAAATCCCACAACTAACATCATACTTAACAGTGAAAGACTGATCACGTTTTACCTAAAATCAAAAATAAGACAAGGATGTCTTCATTTGTCACTTCTTTTCAACATTGCACTGGAGGTTCGAGCCAGAGCAATTTGATAACAAAAAAACAATCAAAGGTATCTAGATTAGAAAAGAAAAAGTAAAATGATCTCTCTTCAGAGATGATATGATCTTGTATATAGAGAAGTCTAAAAAATATACTAAAATTTTTTAAATTAATAAATGAGCTCATCAAAGTTGTATATTGACAGGAGGTTAGTATAGAAAACTCAACTATAGTTGTGGAAGAATAGTGTATTTGTTTTCTTTTTGTGCTGTGACAAATTACCACAAACTTAGTGGCATAACATAACATGAAGTTACTCTCTTACAGTTCTGGAGGCCATAAGTACAAAATAAGTTTCATTGGGTTGAAGTCAAGGTGTTATAAGAGCTGGTTCTCTCTGGTCTCTCTAGGGGAGAATCCCTTTTTCATGTCACATCACTCTTACTCTGACCATTCTGCCTTCATCTTCCACACTTAAGGGAACTTTGTGATTACAGTGGGTCAACCTAGATAATCAAAGATAATCTCCTTATCTTAAAGTCAGCTGATTACAGATTTCCATCACACCTGCAACTTTAATGGCACTTTGTCATATAACATGACATATTCATAAGTTTTGTTCTTTGTCCTGATCCTTTTCATGTTTTCTATTTTTTGACATTGTTTAAAACCTGACATTTTAAATAATTTGAAATTTCTGAAAATCAGGTTTCCTTCTAAGGTTTGTTTTTACTGCTGTTTGCTCTCTCTCTCTGTGTGTGTGTGTGTGTGTGTGTGTGTGTGTGTGAATTTCCTGAGGTAATTCAGTAAAGTCTGTATTCCATGTTTGGTGTGGCCACAGAAGTTTCTTCTAGATTAGCTTAATAGCCAAATAATGATTGGTCAAGTGGTCATTAAATGCTTTGAACCAGTAAGTCACCCAATCTTTGGCAAGTGTCTCTGTGTACATGTTAGGACACATCTTTAACATTCTGGAAGTTTACAACTTAGCCTTAGCCTTTACCTCCTGCTTGTGCAAGTCCTTGAGGTCAACCAGATGCAAGAGATTAGACCCTTCTCAAGTCTTTCCTATGCATGTGCACAGCCCTCCGCTTGCATGTATGTGTCCTTCCATATTCTTAGAAATATGTCAGTGTGCTTCAAATCCCCTTTGGACATTTCACTCTCCAGCTTTTCTATTTAGGACTGGAGAAAGTTAAAACATAAGAGAGTTCACTCTTCTTAGTAAGTTTCAGCAATTTTTCTTGAATAAGTGCTCCTTGGGTTGATGTAAGCCTTTGGTTAAGTTCCTGTGTTCCAAAAAAGTGGATTTTAACATTCCCTCCTCTCCCACCATATTCTCTCTGCTTTTATGAAGGAATATATTTTTGAACGTCCTTATCCTGCCATTCTGGAAGTGCTTCTATTATTGGGTTTTGACTGAAATTTATTCTTGGTGTAATATTATTTATAGAAGATTTTGTATTTTAGGATTTTTTGTCCAATGCAGGACTAATACTAGGTTGTAGGTTCTTCTGATAAAGTGATTTCAGAAATAATGAATGGTATGTGTGTGTGTTTGTGTATGTGTATATTTGTGAGTATGTCCCTAAAATTACATAATACCTTCTGGGAGCATGAAAGAAACTGACTACATTTCTGGTCTCGCATCTTCAATTCTGTTTATTCTAATTCAACAAATATTTTCTCATTCTCTATAATGTTTCAGTTTACCTTCTGTGTCCCAGGGATACAAAGAAGGGTGAGATCTAGACCTTGCCCTTAAAGAGCTTATAGCATTCCTATGGTTTTTTTAAAAATTATTTTCTTTCTACAAAAAGAGAGACAGGCCAATAGACTTAGAGGCAATACTAGTTTTACAGCAAACCAGACCTAGGTTAGAATCCTACTTCTGCCAAACAACAACAACCATAATAATGCTATTTTTACCAAATGCTTATTCTGAGATCAGAACTGTGCTGAATGCTTTATATATATTTTCTCGTGGAACATTCATGAAAACCTTTTGATATATATTACCATCCTTTTCAAATGAGCAACTGAGGTGCTGGGAGTTTAAGTAAAATAACAGAGCAAGTACTCTTCCACACCCATACTGGAAAATAAGTCTGATTTTAAAAGTCGCATCTTGTGTATAACCAGATTCTGCCACTTCGTGGAGGAAAGCGCTTGGGCAGTGCCTTGAAATTTATTTATTTATCTATAATACATAAATTTATCTATAATACATAATACATAAATTCAGAGGATAGTTAACACTAGCAGCCACAATAGACAAGCCGTCCAGTCTTATAAGGCTTAATATAACAAAGATATCTTGATTTGTCTTGGTTATAATCCCATTTCAACAGAAAGCAAGCAGTCTTATGCCATTATAAAGCTATGTCTTTGTATAAAGCTATGTGGTTCTGAAGAGAAGGGAAGAGAGCCTGAAGGAGGTAAACTTTGCTCTTCAATGTGCAACAGCTGAAAATGTGACTTTGATTCACATTTCGCTGGCCAGAGATCAGTTATATGGCCTCAATTTAACTATGAATACAAACGACACAGAGGATGTAGTATTTCTATAAACTGAGGAAGAGAAAGCAGCATCATAAATATACATAGCATTATAATTGCTACGTACAATTGCAATACCTGACATATGGTAGTTGCTGTTTCAAAGGTAACTGCCATCAACATTCAAACCAGGCCTTCCCCAATACAGATATGTCTAAAGATCCTCTCCGTTCCAAATTTCCCTCCTTAACATTAGTTGATTAAATATTAAGCAGGTAACTACTATATGTACGGACATTATTATAAGGGCATTTGTAAATGTGTATAAAGCTAAAATTAATACTTGCAAGGTTGGTTTTACAAAGAAAATGTGGTTTTCATTGAGTTGTAGGACTGTGAGAAATATTTATTTTCTTTTTAACACTTTTCTCTATGATGATCCTGTATTACTTTTAGAATTAGACCAAAAAAAAAAAAACTACTCAAAACAGTATGCTGTTATTTTTAATGCTTAGCCCTTTCACATAAAGGTGATAACTATATTAAGAACAGAAGCATAATATACACCTCTGCAAAGAATATAAAGTTGAATATTATTACTTAACAGAGGCATGTCAAAATTGTCTTAATAAAAGTCTACTATGTTTTCCAGATTATGAAAACAGCTACTTCTGCAGCTCAGGAAGAAAGAGGACATCATAATTTTTAGAGAGATAATATATCAATATCTGTATTATTAAAAATAATTTGAAATTTGTACTCTTAACTTCCAGCTTACACCAAATAAAAAGTTTTGCGTGTGTGTGTATACATATTATATATATATATATATATATTTTTTTTTTTTTTTTTTTTTTTTTTTGGACATGGACTTTCGCTCTTGTTGCCCAAGCTAGAGTTCAATGGCGCGATCTCAACTCACTGCAACCTCCGCCTCCCGGGTTCAAGTGATTCTCCTGTCTCAGCCTCCCGAGTAGCTGGGATTACAGGCGCCTGTCACTACACCCGGCTAATTTTTGGTATTTTTAGTAGAGATGAGGTTTCACCATGTTGGTCAGGCTGGTCTCGAAATCCTGACCTCAGGTGATCCGCCTGCCTCAGCCTCCCAAAGTGCTGGGATTACAGGTGTGAGCCACCATGCCCAGTCCCATGTATATATATTTTTAAAAATCTAAATAATGTACTTGTCAAGGGGTTTTCATACTATGGTTTTAGGCACTACATAAATATGTGAATAGGTAGCCTGTACAGTGAAGAGAGAACATGAGGTATTTTGGAGAGGTCCATTTATTCACAATTCATGAATCAGCTCCTAAGGGTAGAAGTTCTGTTTAACAGGATGCTGTCAGCTCTATTTCTGCCTCAGGCAGGGAACTCAGGATAAAATGTGGCACTGTGAAATTGTTTAAACCACTAATCCCACTGCTTTCACTTATAGAGATATGTGGGGAGTTACATGCTGTTTCACATAATAAGCTGTGGTCACACAGAAGAAAATGCAACTCCAAGCACTGGTGAACTGGACATTGTATTTACATTCAAAATTATGTTACTATTATGAAGCAGTCCGCTGGTGTAGGTAAAGACCAATTAATATATTATTAAGTAATGTAGCATGAGTTTTACTGATATAACATTATTAACCTGAATATTGATTACGTAACTCTGTGTTTTTGTTGCCCAAAGCTGGTCTAAATGGGACAAAAATAGAACCTGCCTGTGGATAAGGAAGTTCAACCACTGTATTTTGTATATTGTGCAAAAAACAAATCAAAAAGATGATTTTAAAATGGAATTCTGTTGATGTTTCTGGCCAAGTTTGTTTTCTTTCTAAAACATAATCTAAAATCTAAAATAAAAAAAAATTCTCATTTTTATAAAAAAAATAGGATGAGTTTGGCACAATTTTAAAGAAACATTTACACTTTATGAGCTGAGAAGAGTTAGATAACATACATTTTGAAGCAATTGAATTTGGTTTTCAGTTTATAACTATCTTCATCATTTACTGGGTGTGAATTTTAGACACGATTTTACCAACTAATGTTGATGGTTGCATATCATTTTTCCAACAGAGTTTGGTATAATCCAGAAAACACAATTGCCTCTTCCCTTCGTAGCCCACTGTGTGGCTGACAGTTTTATAACAACGTTTGAGCTATCTTTTTTTTTTTTTTTTTTTTTTTTTTTTTTTTTTTTGAGACAGAGTCTTGCTCTGTCACCCAAGCTGGAGTGCAGTGGCGCGATCTCAGCTCACTGCACGCTTCACCTCCCAGGTTCATGCCATTCTCCTGCCTCAGCCTCCCGAGTAGCTGGGACTACAGGCGCCCGCCACCACGCCCGGCTATTTTTTTTGTATTTTCAGTGGAGACGGGGATTCACCGTGTTAGCCAGGATGGTCTTGATCTCCTGACCTCATGATCCGTCCGCCTCGGCCTCCCAAAGTGCTGGGATTACAGGCGTGAGCCACTGAACACGGCCGAGCTATCTTTTTAAGTTCTCAAAATTTCTATCAATGAAAAATATGATGATAGCTAACATTTATTGAACATATGTGTGCCTAGCAACCGTATTTGTGTTTTTCAGATATTATAACACTAGTCTTCACAATCAAACTATAAAGTAGGCATCATTATTCTTTCTATTTTGCAGAAGAGAAACCTGAAAAGACTGGCAATGGTGAGGCTAGCATTCTAAAACGAGCCACTCGTATGACCTCTACCTTGCACAAGGGTATGTTTATGTTCCCACTTTTTGGCAATGTACATTTTCTTCTTTCAGTAGTACAAAGATAGTGCTAATGCACATTCCCTGCATTGATCCATTCATTTATCATTTTCAGTGATTGATGAATCACTTTCAACAGCTACCAACATTTCCATCAGTCTACCAAGTAAATGCAAAGGGTGCTTTATCTTACCAATATATGACCTCAATCTAGTGGTAAATATGTAATAATGATGAGTTACACTGTGATGAAAGTTATCCACGTCCTTAAAAAAGATCTGGATAGACAAGTCCTACTGAGGAAATTAAAAACTTAGATAAAAACAGAACCAATTCCACTGTAAACAATAGATAGAAATAATCAGTTATGTGTATAGTATTATTTTGAGGCAATGCAGTATTTTGAAGACTTGCAAGTTTTTAAATGCCTTCTGTTTGTATAGTCTGCATTATATTTGTATAAAACTTAAAGGATTTCCACATTCATTTTTTGAGTTATAAATATGTTAGACGGTGTTAGTGTTTAACAAAAAGTAGTCATTATTATTAAGGGAAAAAAAATAAAATATGTAGTCAACATTTAAAGAGAGTAAACACCAACTGGAGAAGTAATTAAGCTTCCATAGACAGATGTTAGCTTGGACCCTTGCTCCTGTTTTGACTTTGGGGATTGTCTACATTTTTACCTGGTTGGTTTTATGTTCCCCTCTTGAACTATTTCCTGTAAGCACCATTCTGCTTTTGACTCATTAAGCTTCATGGCATCCAGGTTTGACATTCACCTGGCAGATCTTATTAAGAGTTTTAGCTGTTCCAAAATCCATTCCCCTAATCAATTTCAACACATGGGACCTAACAATATATGCAAACGTGTGTTAACAGGTACAGTTGCTAGATTTATGCCACTTTTTAAAGTAACTTCCAATATCTATAAGTATAATTTATTATATGATGTCCTCATAGTCGGATCATTTATATATTTCATGCTTTCCTAGTACAATTCTTACTTGGTCATGGTATATTGCTCTTTTTAAACATACAACTGCTTTCATTTTCTATATCATTTTTTAAAGTTTTGCATTCAAAATAGTGAAATGGGTCTCTGTTACCATGTGAGTACTGTATCCGTTAGGTTTAAAATTATGTTTATGCTTTATTTTTAAAACCAGTAATGAATTTCCCTTTTATTTTTTCTGTCCTTGGGCTAGGTAATGAAACTAAAAATTACCTGTTTTATTCTAACACTTTTTTTTCTTTCTTTCTTTCTTTTTGGTAAGTTTCTAAAAACTCACTCATAAAACTGCTAAAGATGGGCATGCAAGGTAAAACTTTAAAACTCAGTTTCTTCAACAGTTTTTAATCTAGTCCAGGTTTTTCTTCCATCTTGATTTAGCATGGAGAATGTTTACTTTCACAGAGATTTATTATTTCCTAAAAAATTTAAGCACATATATATATAGTATATATATATAAGTTTCTGTGTATATAGTACTATCTCCTTCCAAGTTGCTATGTATATTACTGTTTTCTTACTTATTAATATATTTTCAGCAGTTTTCCAGGATATCTAATGTATTGTACCTCCTCATTATTTTTCCCCTTGAGGACAGAAAAATTCTGAATTTACACATATATGTGCATGTATATATGTATATTATTTATATGTATATAAATATATAAATTATATATAAATGTTTATATATTATATATAAGTTCAGAAGTTTTCATAGGTATATAACATACATAAATATACATCCTTTTTCTATTCTCATTATTAATTTCTAATTTTCATTGATTTATTCTTTTGCATTTTTTATTTCATTGTTTTTTCAATTTGAATTCATAATCCACTTATTTTCTTTTTTTCTTATTTAATGATAAAGAATTTAAAGCTATGAATTTTACTCTGAATACAGCTTTGGATACAACTCATAAACTTCGTAAGTGTTGTAGTTGTTAACTGTTTACCAACTATGTAATGAAAGTTTATAGTTCCTCTTTGACTCAGTATTCATTTACATGTGTCTTAATAATTTGTGATTAATCTCATTCATGGTTATTAATTTCATATCACTTCCTTTTATCATTGAATCTTGGTCATAAATTATGGATTGTATAATTTATACTATGAGGAATTTATGCTAGATTTTGGGTAAAGAATTTATGCCTTTTTGAAAATTGAACCATAAATGAACTCAAAAAATTTATATTCTCTCCTTGTACAGAGGTAAATATATACTGTTAATTATACTACCATGTTAATTCTTCTAATTCCACTACAAATTTTGTTTACTTGACAGATTAAAAGTTGAGAGAGATACCTTGAAGTCTTTGATTCTGATTATTACATTTTTTTACTATCATCTTGTTTTACGAGATTTTTTGTTTTATGTATTTCGACATCATATTAGCTGGATTCTCAAGTGTTAGTTATCCCCTCAGTTTATTTTTTTACCTATTAATCTTCTTTTGTCTGATATGAGTATTACTATGTCTATTGTATTTATTATTTAGGCACTTGAGATGTCTGCTATGATACGAGAAATAGGACAAAGAAGATTGATTGGGGTCAGTCAAGGTAAACCACAATCATGTCAAGAATAATTGACCCCCAAACAAAATTTGGATATGTCATCATTGCAGAAGAGACAGTGCCTGACAGTGTCAGCTACCATTGTAGTCAGGAATACATCCAGCTAACAGTTAGAGAAAATATTCAACTAGAAGCAACTGAAATTAAAAATAAATGAAATGTTAAAAGCAAAGGAAAGAAAAAAATAAGAAAAAGTATATGTGTCTTGTGTGAAGAGCATAGGAGGACAGTAAATGTTAGTATATACTGTGTCCACCCTAGGCCTCTCCCAAGAAAGCAGAATCAACCAGAGCCCAGAGCTGGACTCTGAAGACTATAACTGTATTCATTAAAAAATCAACTACAGATTAGAGTATCATATTTAAATCAAGCTTATTTTAGGTTTGATTTTAAATTATAGATGAAGTATACCATGAGATAGGACATATATTATCTTCATTAATTAACTATCTTTTCTTACCAAATCACATAAGCCAAAGCAAAAGTCAAATATTACAAATTTAAATTCCAGGAAACATAAATTCCAACAACTTTTAATCTATCAACACTATCTATAGGTACATATATATTTTTTCATATTCATTTGCTACTTAGTGTTCGTTTGCATACAAGGATTATAAAATGTTTGTGGTCTGAGATATAAACTCTTTCAGAATGTGTTTCACCACAAATAAACCAAAATAGAGCTTTTTTTGTTGTTTCTAATGATCATTTTTTCTTTTTTATTAATTCTACAAAAAGAACATTTACTATTCAATACCTCTCATTTAAAAACACTTATGGTTATATTTATTTTCTCCCCTTATATTTGTCTCATGCACTGAAAAAAAGCAAACAGTATAGCAGTATTTTACTACAATTCTGCCGTAAGAAAGTGCTAAATGTAAATTCATATTATGAGTGAATAATGACGTATCTCACCTCATATTAATTTCAGTAATTGAATGGGAAAACAGGAAGATCTATTAAAAGGACCATTGCTGGTCAAACACTAATGAGAAAATCTCTGAGTCACTGGCTGTCATGGTAACAGGGCATTATCAAAATCTGATTAGTATGCCCAGTAGCCACATAAGCGATTGGTTATTCTTCTAATTGTATTGTCTCTGCTTGCAACATGGGTTTTATGTTCCTAAGAGGTGAGAGGGTGGCAAGGCTCTGTTTAATTTATATACTGGATACGGAATACACTGCATGTTCATAAAGTAGGGTCAAACATCTAGTACTAAAGATAAATTATATTTTGGAAAGATTTTCGAAAGTTAAAAACAAACTTAGTTTACCCTTGTCATTAACTTACAAATTTCTAAATTTAAATAAAAATTTTTATCTAATTTCATAGACATTCATAGCAAAGATAAAATAAAAACTGATTTAAAAAAGGAGTTTAGTGAAAACATGAAAATAAATCATAAGAAATCTTCCCAAGAACAAAATTTCCAAAAGAATGGTTTAGAAAAGCACCAAGAACTATGGGTTAAAAAAGTAATCAGGCCAGAGAGTTTTAGAAAGAAGCAGATCCAAGAAGTATGATGAGCAGAAAACAGGATTGGCAGTAGCAATGGGCCACAAGGAACTATGGGCAGTTTTCCATCTGTGTCTTTAAGAATGATCTCCCTTCTGTGCCCTTGGTCTTTTAGGTACAAATGAATTTAGGTTCAGTGAATTTCAGAAATTACAGGGCCCAGTGTTCTCAGTATTGCTTTGTTCTTTTTAATATCTTGTGTGTCACTGAATTTTTAGAGAAATTGATCACAGCTATCTGATCCTTTTTGGTACATAAATTAATTCTAAAAGGAAAACTCCAAAGATTAACAAAGGTAAATTCTGGCATGCATTATTGACTAGAAATCTCTGTGCCTTGTCAGGGCTGGTGAGCACAAGGAATTTTAATAATGCTTGTCCTGAGAAGCTTATTACTTTGGTTAAATGCATAAGCATGTGGACTAAGTTTTACATGTGCCAAATATCAAAAACAATCAGAAGTCAATATACTGAAAACCAAAGGGGAATTTGTCTATACACTTTGAAATTCAGTGCAGGGTGTGTTGTTGCAGAAAGAAAAACATCATCAAAGACAGCAGAGTGAGCAGACAGAGTAAAGGAGCACATTCCTAGAGAGATTAGGCTATTTCTAGGGGTCCTGTGCACTGACCTGGGATGGAAGCAGCAGTCTGAAAGCCAGTCAGTGTGGCCAAATCCCGTGAGAAGCACATTGCATTTTGGAAGGCCCAACACCTTCCAGAGTCGGTCCTCGCCACAGGAGACTAGCATGTCTTTGTGGGGGTGCATGGAGACACTGCGCGAGGAGAAAGAAAAAAGAGTTATGGGGAGATAATAGCAAGTGTTTTCAGAATGTGAATAAATGAAATGGCAGTGATTATCCGATTTTAGCAAGGCAGGATAGTTTTGAGAGTACTGGCCCCAAAATAAGAGGAAGCAGGTTCTGCATCCCTGCTATAGCTCTAACACTAGTAGCTTTCTGATCTCCATCAATCTAGTCAGCTTCACTGGATCTCGGATTCCTCATTTGCAAGACAAAGTAGTTGGTTTAGGTGATTGTGCATATCTAATTCTGGTTTGAAAAGAGTAATTCTGGTTTTCCTTTAAGGGAAGAAAAATTATGCCAATGGTATTTTTATGTTGGGATATTTGGACCAGTGGTCATGGTTACTATAGAACATCAACATTCTTTTCAAACTATAATATGTCTTAAATCAGCCATTATCCAGGAAAAGATCATGAATCATAACCACATTATCATAGTTCTCTAATAAATACTATAAATGAAACATTAACTCCATGGCCCACTATCTACACAAAGTGAAGGAACTAAAATTCTATCCTACATTACCACTTAAATTGGCTTCAGTCAATGCACAGTACACAAACTACAGTAATGAATTCAAGATATAAGTCAATTCCCACTCTATAAATGCATAGAGGGAAATGAGAAAGAAGTATGTAAGATTAATGATTAACACATTAAGCACTATTATTTGAACTGGACTCTGATCACTGTGGCTCTTTTAATACTGGAGCTCAACTATTTTAAAATCAAAAGTCTACAAGGTTAATGTCTGATATGTTATCTATGGCAATGCTTTAATCTTATTTGTATAAAGTTTCATCTATGCCTTACAATGTAATGGGAACAGATGTGTCCAATGTTAAGCACCTATTAAAATTCCAACCTAAATATTAGTAACAAATTGTTCAATTTCAATTTGGCCATCTAAATTCAAAGACAATAATACATTTACTTGCCTATGTGGTGCGGTAAGACATATGATGATTTAAAAAACAGCGATCACATGTTCATTTTTCCCTTAGTCTATTCTATAAATGGCCTTGTTCTTTTCTTCTGCAATATGGATTTTAAGAAACACATTTCCCAAAGAAACCATGGCTCTAGTCCACACCAACATGGCTAGCTAACTCCAGGCTTATATGAGAGCAAAACATTTCTCATTATTTATATCTTACATTAATATCATTAAACTCTAAAATTATCAACTGAAAAATTATTTTTAAATTAGACCTACACAGTTTTGGGAATCTACTGACTTCAGCATTAGCAGCATTCAGGTCAAAGCCATGTAACCACTATGGGCATGGCCTTCTTTCTAGTGAAACATTGTTTCATTTTTCTCCAGCATTTTGCTGCTCAAAATAAACACAGTGGAAGGGAAATTATTCATTTTGCAATTCATCATAATGTTGGTTTGTGACTTTCAGAAGGCCAATTCAAGTAAAGAATTTATTACAGCTCAAACCGGATAGAAGATACATTTATAGAACTTAATTAGAAGAAAAATATGATGAGAGGTAAAAAATGTCAGATTAAAATGAATTCTGTATTCAAATACACACAAGAAGGCAAACTGAATCCTTGAAGCTACTGAGTATGATGTATGTTGGCTCACAGCTTTCCTGGCAGACACATGCACCCTTGACCAGATGATAAATTACCCTCTTTAAGTGAAGATAACTAAAATCATTGATGTTTTTACGAACTTTGAAAGATAAGTTTCCAAAATGACTTTTGTGAGAGGAATTATTTGTAGAAGTTAAGGCAAAAATATAAATACAAACCCACTGATAGCTAATCAGATTTGGAAGTACTTTTTTCTGACTCTTCTCATCCCCTCCACTATGTGGCCTCCTCTGTGACACCTTAAACAACTTTGACTCCCATTCCACATGAACTGATCCTCCTAATCACACTCTGATTTGTCCATATATTCCTTTTCTAACACTGGCATAGATACATACATGTACACACACATGTGTGTATATCTATATATGTATAGATATATAGATATACACACATATATTTATATATGTATAAATATCTATCTATATATAGATATACACACACACATATATATATATCTGTAAATGACTTTTGTGGATAATTCTACACACATTTCAGCAAGGCATAAAATGTTCTTTAGCTGAATAGAAATATTTTCAGCATATATAGAAAGGAATTTAATGCTTTGATAATATATTAATAAATACCTGGTTTTGAATTATTATGGAATAAGTGCATCAGCAAATACTGGGACATAGCGATAAAGACCCCCAGGGAGGAGTTCCAAATCTCAGTTCAAATCACTCCTGTGGGAGGGAAGCAGTTTAAGGGCCATGGACCAGAAATATTTCCCACGTACAGAAATTGTGTTATTCTCAACTCCATAATGAGACATAACTGTCATCATCATCATCATCATCATCATCAACTAATGGTAATGATATTTAACATTGTTTGAAAATTTAATGTGCCCCATACCTGGTACTAAATGCTTAGTTCTCACAAGTGAAATGAAAGCTCAAAAGAGCCGGGGTTCATATCTGTATTATTTGCTGTATGCTCAACCCCAATAGTAGCTGGCACATAGTAGCTATTCAATAAACATTCATCAAATAAATGACTTAGTGACTGATGTTGGTACTATCAGTATTGTTATTTTATGCCATTGTAAACAGAGTTAGTAGAGATACCACATAAATTGCCCAAGCTTACATGTGGTAGTGAACGGAAGCCAACTTTGAACCCAGGATGGCTTGGCTTTAAGACTCATAATTTTAGCTACTCCAGCTTAGTATGAATCTTCAATCATTTATTATTTCTATGTGTACTATAAATATCAATAATTCCTGTTACAGAGCTTGGATGTAACTATTATCATTCCCAGTAAATGCTTAAGTCGTTTAGTCATTATTAAGCCCTGAGGTAAAGAACCAATTTAGAAATTGCCAGTGTATTGTATCAGAGCTGGGTACCACCAGACACAATAGTGTTAGAGGGGTTAGAAGACCCTGCTCTTTACAGTTAATATGCTCTGGTACTGCCAGAGAAACCAAGGGAGGAGAGCCTCTCCCACAATCTGTCTACATAAGTTTTTGTGCAGATGTACATGCTGCACTTACCAAGATCTTTAAGATCTTTAATTCATTTTCTTGTACTAATAGTAGAAGTCCGGTATTATACATCAAGTTGTCAGAGGACATTGATTTTTGTTTTTTGTTTTTTTTTTTTTTTTTGAGACGGAGTGTCGCTCTTTTGCCCAGACTGGAGAGCAGTGGTGTGATCTCGGCTCACTACAACCTCCCCCTCCCAAGTTCAAGCAATTATCCTGCCTTAGCCTCTTGAGTAGCTGGGATTACAGGTGCGTGCCACCATGTCTGGCTAATGTTTGTATTTCTAGTACAGATGGAATTTCACCATGTTTATCAGGCTGGTCTCAAACTCTTGACCTCATGATCCGCCCACCTCGGCCTCCCAAAGTGCTGGGATTACAGGCGTGAGCCACTGCGCCTGGCGGACTTTTTATTTTTTATTTTCATAGAGGTCTCTAAAAATAAATGTAGAACAATACTTAATAATCATTGATTCCACAGGCTCTTCATTCATTAAAAATTTACCCAGTTATACTTAGGGCTCACCTTCGACCATTCTGTTTACCTCTGAATCAGTCTTTTGAAGAAGCTGAAGAATAGGAGTAATAACTAATACTTTATAGGATTCAGTTCCTCTTCCCAACATTGCATACATATTCATTCAATGGCTATAATACAGGCATACCTTGGAGATACTCCAGGTATTAGGCAATCTTGGTTTCAGACAATCTCAATAAAGTGAATATCACAATAAAGCATATCATATAAACTTTTTGGTTTCCCAGTACATATAAAAGTTATGTTTACCCTATACTATAGTATATTAAGTATATAATAGTATTATGTCTAAACTGACAATGAAAAAATACTTTATTGCTAAAAAATGGGGCTGATCTTAACATTCATCCAGTCACAATCTTTCTGCTGGTGGAGGGTCTTGCCTTGATGTTGATGGCTGCTGACCAATCAGAGTTGTGGTTCCTGAAGGCTAGATGGTTGTAGCAATTTCTGAAAATAATACAACAATGAAGTTTGCCACATTGATGTACTTTTCATTTCAAAAAGATTTCTCTGTAGCATGTGATATTGTTTGACAGCATTTTACCCACAGTGGAACTTCTTTCAAAATTGGAGTCAACCCTCTCAAACATCTTTATCAAATATGTTTATGAAATATTTTAAATCCTTCATTGTTATCTCAACAATGTTCACAGCATCTTCACCCAGGAGTACATTCCATCCCAAGAAACTACTTTCTTTGCTCATCAATAAGAAGCAACTCTTTATCCATTCAAGTTTTATCATAAAATTGTAGCAATTGAATCGCATTTTCAGGATGCACTTCTAATTATGGTTCTTTTGCTATTTCTATCACATCTGATGTGACTTCCTCCAGGGAAGTCTTGAACCCCTCAAAGTCATCCATGAGAGTTTGCATCAACTTCTTTCAAACTTCTGTTAATGTTTATATTTTGATCTCTTCCTATAAATCATGAAAGTCTCTTTCCAGAAGGTTTTCAGTTTACTTTGCCCAGATCCATCAGAGGAATCACTGTCTATGGCAGCTATAGCCTTACAAAATATAGTTTTTAAAAAATAAGAATTGAAAGTTGAAATTACTCATTGACCCACGGGAAGCAGAATTGATGTTCTGTCAGCAGGCATGAAAATAGCATTTGTCTCCTTGTACATCTTCATCACAGTTCTTGAGTGACCAGGTGAATTTTAAATGGGAAGTAATATTTTGTAAAGAATCATTTTTTTTCTGAACAGTAGGTCTCAAAGGTGGGCTTAGAATATTCATTAAACCATGTTGTAAACAGATGGGCTGTCATCTAGGCTTTGTTGTTACATTTATAAATCATAGGCAAAATAGATTTAGCATAATCTTAAAGATCCTAGGATTTTCAAAATGGTCAATGAGCATTGGCTTCAACTTAAAGTTACCAGCTGCATTAGCCCCTAACAAGAAAGTCAGCCTGTCAGGTGGAGTTGTTGAAGCCAAGCATTGACTTAACCTCTCTAGCTTTAAGAGTTTTAAATAATATGTTCTTCCAATAAAGGGCTGTTTATGCTGAATAATTTTTTTTTGAGATGCAGTCTCTCTCTGTCACCCAGGCTGGAGTGCAGTGGAGTGATCTCGGCTCACTGCAACCTCCGCCTCCCGGGTTCAAGCAATTTTCCAGCTTCAGCCTCCTGAGTAGCTGGGATTTCAGGCGCCTGCCACCATGCCTGGCTAATTTTTGTATTTTTGATAGAGATAGGGTTTCGCCATGTTGGCCAGGCTGGTCTCTAATTCCTGACTTTAGGTGACCCATCCTCCTTGGCCTCCCAAAGTGCTGGGATTACAGGTGTGAGCCACCCATCCTATGCTGATGATTTTTTAGTTTAGCCACCTTCATTCATTATCTTAGCTATGTCTTCTGGATAACTCGTTATAGCTTCTACTTCAGCACTTGTTGCTTCACCATACACTTTTATGTTATGGAGATAGCTTCTTTCCTCAAAACTTAAAATGAAAAAATGGTTTCATGAGCCAGGTCCAGGGCCTTGCTGCTTTGTGCAGTCTTGGGACTCGGTGCCCTGCATCCCAGCAATGACTAACAGGGGCAAACATACAGCTCAGGCCTTTGCTTCAGAGGGTGCAAGGCCCAAACATTGGCAGCTTACATGTGTTGGGCCTGTGGGGGATCAGAAGTCAAGAATTGAGGTTTGGGAACCTCTGCCAAGGTTTCCGAAGATGTATACACATGCCTGGATGTCCAGGCAGAAGTCTGCTGTAGGGTGGCTTCCTCATGGAGAACCTCTGCTAGAGCAGTGTGGAAGGGAAATGTGGGTTTGGAGCCCCCACAAACAGTCCCAACTGGGGCATTGCCTAACGGAGCTGTAAGAAGAGGGCCACTGTCCTTCAGACCCCAGAATGGTAGGTTTACTGACAGCTTGCACTGTGCACCTGGAAAAGCTACAGACACTCAATACCATGAAAGCAGCTGGGAGGGGGCTGTATCCTGCAAAGCCACAGGGGTGGAGCTGTCCAAGGCTATGGGAGTCCACCTCTTGCATCAATGTGACCTGGATGTGAGACATGGAGTCAAAGAGAACATTTTGGAATTTTAACGTTTAATGACTGCCCTACTGGATTTTGGACTTGTCTGGCACCTGTAGCCCCTTTGTTTTGGCCAATTTCTCCCATTTGGAATGGGTATATTTACCAACTGCCTGTATCCCCAGTGTGTCTAGGAAGTAACTAACTTGCTTTTGATTTTACAGGCTCATAGGCAGAAGGAACTTGTCTCAGACGAGAATTTGGACTTGGACTTTTGAGTTAATGCTGAAATGAGTTGAGACTTTGGGGGACTGGGAAGGACATGATTGTGTTTTGAAATTTGAGGTTATGAGATTTGGGAGGGACCAGGAGTAAAATGATATGGTTTGGCTCTGTGTACCCACCCAAATCTCACCTTGAATTATAATAATCCCCACATGTCAAGGGCAGGACCAGGTGGAGAAAATTGAATCCTGGGGGTGGTTTCCCCCACGTTGTTCTGATGACAGTAAGTGAGTTCTTATGAGATCTGATGGTTTCATATGGGGCTTCCCCCTCCACTCTGCTCTCATTCCCTCTCCTGATGCCCTGTGAAGGGGTGCCTTCTGCCATGATTGTGAATTTCCTGCGGTCTCCCCAGCCATGCAAAACTGTGAGCCAATTAAATCTCTTTTCTTCATAAATTTCCCAGTCTCAGGTATGTCTTTATAACAGCATATTAACCAATACACTTCAGTTAGAAAAAAAAAGTAGTAACTATGAAATGCAACAAAGTGAAATGCGATAAAATGAGATATTCCTGTTCTCCTATGAGTTACGTTTACCACTATCCCCATTTTTCCAGGTGGAGGAACTGGGACACATAGAGGTTAAGTGATCCACCCAAGGTCACAAAGCTAGGAAGTGGTAAAGCCAGAATACATGAACTTGAGTGAACTGTCTCAAGTCCATATCTTTAAGTAGAGTTAGCTCAACACCTCTGTTGACTTTTCCTTTTTTAGATGAAAGCAAGAACAGAGAATGTTGTTTTATGTGTGTCTAGGGTACTTATTCAGATGCATTTTGAAGTTTCTAAAGAACTGGTCTTTTTTGTCATTTTCTAACCATGTGTAAAAAGTTAAAACTATTGTCACTTGCTATTTTCTGAAAATTGTCTAGATTCAGGGTGGTGGTGGGATGGATCAAGCAAAGATAATTGCTAAAGAAACGCTTATGGTCTAAAGCAGAGGTTGGCAAACGTTTTCTGAAAAGGACCAGAGAGTAAATAATTTAGGCTATGGGCCATATGTTATCTGTTGTAACTTTTCAGCTCTGCTGTTGTAGCATGAAAGCAGACATAGACAAAACATAAACGAATGATTAAGGATGTGTTCCAACAAAACTTTAGTTACAAAACCAGTTGGTGGGCTAGGTTTGGCCTGTGGGCCATAGTTTGCTGATCCCTAAACATTTGCATGACATGGGGTAGACTAATGTTTAAAAGTGTTGGCTCTGAAGTAAGATGTGAGTTTGAATTCTTGTTCCAGTGTTAGCTAGCTAGACATTCTTGGATAAATTCCTTATCAAGAATTTTGTCAGGTACCTCACCTGAAGAAATGGGACTACTGTAGGATTGATCACATAAGCTTATTATGGGAATTTTTAAAGTTAATACTTGTACAGGACTTAGAATAGTGCTAGACACATAGTGAAATTTTAGTGAACATTATCATAGCACAGAGAGACAGGGTATCTGGGGCCTGCCTCCCTAGATTTGAAGAATGGCCCACAACTTAATTACTAGCTGATTATGTTGTACAGCCCAGCTTTTTTATTTGTGAAAACAGGGTAAAAATACTGATCCATCAGGGCATTTGAGTATAAAATAAGTTGATATATGTAAAGTACTTAGAACAATTATCTGAACATTTGTCAGCTTTCCACAAATGTCAACTATTATTACTATTATTCAACATTATTGAACTTCCTTGTAATTTGGCCCTTCATATAGTTAACATCTATCATTCATACTCTTTTCTTTTAAAGACCATGGGTAGGACATTCCCTACTTAAAACTGTAGATATTTACAATTAAACGATGTTTTCTCTTAGTTTTGATAAACATTGTACATTACTGTGTTTTATATGATGTTAAGTCACTCTCTGGCAAAAATGTAGCCATCATAAATAACACTTTCACAAGTGAATATAAGGAAATTTTGTGGTTGTTTCTTTCATGATAGGGATTTCAGGAACACACTGAGGGAAGTAGTGGAGAGTATGTACACATTCACTCCTATCCTTACTTGCACATATGCAACTAGCACAAAGTAGTTGCTAATCTTGGGGGAAAAGCTCATTTTAGACCCTGGGCATGCAGAGCTGAAGATAGCAGGATACCCCTCCTCAAGCTTTGTCCGCAAATAGGTCTCCCTCTTGTAACCATAAAATGACTATCATCCTCAAAGATGTCATCCCAAAGTTCTAATAAATAAGAATAATAAGCTTTTGCTTAATTTCTTCCTGGCACCTGCCCTAAGTGCCACAAAGTCATTTTACTTCAAACTTTGAATATAAGCTTTCTACTTCCCTTTAACTTACTATTAATTATAATTACAAGATTCAAAAATAAAGGCCCTGTCACCACATTCCTAAGTTAATAAGCTTATAAGTAGGGTGAAAATCGTACAGGAACACATCTTAGAGATTCAAGAAAAGACAATGTGGGTGAATGCTAGTCCTGCTTCTTAATCAAGTCATGCCCTAATGAAGTATCCATAAAATGTTTTGTTAAACAATATACCAGGCATGTTACATAAAATATTATGTTCTGGCAGAGATTTTTTTCGTTTATAATAGGACACATTTCTTATAATAGACCACATGTTATATACTTCAAAAGCTCTCCTTTCTAATTGAAATTGTTCTTTCCAGTAGTGGCATTACGAGAGGATATTTTGGAGGGAGTGTGTGTAGGTGTATGGTGAACACTATTAATTATCAGTAGAGTCAGTGACATAAGAATCCACTGTTAGACTTTTCAAAAGAAAAGAATATTAATCCAAAAAAAAGATTGTCACAAGAAAGACTAATTAGATACCCTTGTCTTCCCTTTAGGTTATTCAGCATTGTAAATGTTTCCTTCACTTCAGTTCACAGGCTCTAATTATTGCCACAGCAGAAGATGCACAGTGGGTGGAAAATAAATCCACATCAAAATGTGTGCCCTGTGAACATTAGATGACCACTTACCTACCTGTCCTTAAAGACAATACACACTCACAGATTACATATGCTTTTATTCAGGTTGCCAGAACAAATACATAAAAAGGAGTTGTCTGACTGTTGCTTAGCTAGTAACTGCATCTTATATTGTGATGTGCATTAGCATTTATATAAAGTACTTTAACATGGAATTTTTTTATTATTCCAGCAAATATGTGTTTATAGCCTATGATGTAGCATGCAATACAGAGGCATCACCCTCAGGAAACTTATTTATGTGTAGGGGAGAACAGATCACAAAATAACTGAAGAAAATAAGTCAGCTATAAAGAAAATGTAGTAAAGTGATATAATAATTTGGGGGAGAATGTTATTTTTGATGAGGTGGTCAGGGGAGCCCACATTGAAAACATGACCTCCTAGCTGAGACCAGAATGACAAGCAAGAAGTACCTTTAGGATGGTCAAAGGGCAGATGGTTTCAGTCACAGGTGACTGCAAGTGCAAAAGTGCTAAGGCTGCAAGGAGGTGGTGCACTCAAGGGACAGAAGGAAAGCCGAGGTGACTGAAGAGAACAAGCAAGGAGGACTGTGTTGAGGATGGATAGGGAGCGAGAGGAAGGTGAGTACCAAAGTCATATAGGGCTTTTAGACTGAAGAAAGATGACTAAATTTCTCCTAAGATCATTTCATGGTTTTAAGTAGGAGAATTATATATGATTAATATATTTTAAAAAGATATCTGTAGCTGCTCTGTGGAAAATGGAAAATAAGAAACAAGAGAAGAAACTAGGACACTAACTTAGAGAGTACAGTAGCAACCCAGATCTATTTAAACTACGGCTCCTCATCATCATGGCAGATGCCGCTTTTGTATATTGGTATTTTCACCACTACCTTCAGGAAAGGTCAGCTCACAGTTGTCCTCATCATTAAAACATATTTATTAAGTGTACTTAAAAAGTGCCAAGGTGAAATGCAAATTCAATAAAAGTCACAAAACAAATACACACAAAAAATTGTGTGTATACAAAACACAATAATTTAAAATCTGTCAAAATAAGATAGTGGATCTTATTCATTTTCAGAAGACAGCTAAGTAAATATGAAAAAGATGAAATCTTAATACTTCCCTAGCACTTTAAGTTTTAAATATTGTGAAATTATAGGTTTTCTTCAAAGCAGAGCAGGACTTACATCATTAGGATCTGGAAAGTAGCACTGTCCTTTCATTTTTTACTAGAGTGGAGCATTCTTAAAGTTTTTTCACAGTTTGTGGACTTATTAATAATGCCCTAGAGGGTAGTCATAAAAGCTAAAGCTTCAGTTTTCTTTTCTCGTTCAATGTTCTTCCAACCTTATACGTATTGTATATGCCTTGCCTCCTGGCTGGTAGTGCTAATCCCAATCATTGGCAAGGTAAGAGGCAGCCGAGACTGGAATATCTACTCCGGTTCAAATGCAGGGAAAGGCCTTATGTAGTGACTTAGACCTAATAGATACTCAATGGTACTGCGATTAAAATTCACCCATGTTATAGAACATTGTAACATTCATCCAAATTATCAGTTTACTTTTATTTTAAGAGGGAGTCTCGCTCTGTCACCCAGGCTGGAGTGCAGTGGCGCAATCTTGGCTCACTGCAACCTCCGCCTACTGGGTTAAAGTGATTCTCCTGCCTCGGACTCTCAAGTAGCTGAGATTACAGGCACCCACCGCCACCACGCCTCATTTTTGTATTTTAGTAGAGATGGGGTTTCATCACGTTGGTCAGGCTGGTCTCGAACTCCTGACCTCAAATAATCTGCCTCGGCCTGCCAAAGTGCTGGGATTACAGGTGTGAGCCACCACGCTGGCCCATATTATTAGTTTATAGATTCAACCCAAATCTTTTTAAACATCGTATCAATTCTTTGGTCTTTCTCGTCCAATGTAAAACTTTCCACACAACTTTCTAAAAACTTGTATTTTATTCTTAAATTAGACAGCAACATTTTATACTTCTGAACTAAAATTTTAGTTTAATTCTGAATAAAAGCACTTCTCTAGGAAAAGTCTTCAGGTTGGATAAAGTCAAATTTTAGCTAACTGTGATTAAATTAATTATTAAATAAGAGTAATATTGTTTTGGCCTTTTAAATATACTAATAAGAATGTTCCTTGAAAATTAGTAGACTGGTATGTTTTGAGAAAAAAAATCCAAAGTGAAAATAAAAATATAAAGATTTGCATTTTATAACATTCAACTCAAAAATCATTTATGGAAAGTCAACATATAAGCAAATAAGCAGCCTAATAATGTTTCCTAAGTCACCACTGACCAAACCTCATTGACACACATTCTCTTGCCCTCCTGTCTCCCATCCCATTTTCTACCCAGAAGAAAATCATAAAAAAAAAACAGAATTTCTCTTCCCAAAGGTGAGTCTTAGAAACTAGAACCCATCTGCTACAAAGCAAGCCATAAAACCTTCTCTTCTTTTCCTTAAAGACCTTCATTCCAGAGAGGTCCTGCCCTGTACTCGAAAGAAGAAATGCCATACAGGCAGGCCAGAAGAATCTGAACCATCAGGCCTCTCTTTGTTTCCCCTTCCAGTTTATTACCACTACAGCACAGCCTTTTGTCCAATCACATTTCTACTCGACTGTCCATTCTTCATCAAACCTAAACATAGACAGTTTTCCCTGGATTTTAGCTTTTCATTTTTGAAGTTTTCTGTGTCATGTAAAACTTGGATTAAACAAATTTGTTTTGCTTTTCTCTTATTAACATGCCTTTGTTATAGTAGTGCTGGTCCTGACCCTTATAAAGAAAGGTATCACATCTTTCTAGTTTTCCGACAATCCACACAATGTCATTTCCATTTTCTTCAAAGTTATTCAACTTTCTAATACGTGAAAGAAATACCATTTCAAAACACACAGATTCAACTAAAGGAAATTTGTAAACTCCAAAGACAGGAGAATCAAGACCCACTATTTTGGTAAATGAAATGAGGACAATCAATGAAACAGGTGAACTACTTCCAGATTTATGAAAATATCTCCTGGAACCTTCCTGCTACCTTAGCAGCTGAACATTTTATGCTACATAGTTTTATATATACTGTGCTTCATGTTACGAAATCACCGCACTTCTTTATGATTTAACAAGTTTGAGAAGTACACATTTATGTTCTAAAGAAACCCATTTCAATAATAAAGTTTATTTGGTTATTTCATGTTTCAGCAATTTATAAGAATTTTGTGTTGTTATGAATGTAAAATGTTCCATTTCATATCTCCTTATTATATTAATGACAGAGAGTAGATTCTTTGGAATGACAGTCAAACTTCCTTATGGTAAGGACTTTAACATGAAAAATCTCTTTTCTAGGAGAATATTTAGAAATATAAACTACATATAGTCTAGAAATAACTGGAAGAATTACAACTGAAGACATAAAATTCAGGTAAATTTACATGCTGAGGTATAGTATAGAATTCACTTCAATGTGGCTCCAATTTATTAGATACCACCAAGCCAATGTGATTATTGTAATGACATATAAATAATGACTTTTTTGTATCTATTTTATAAATAAATTAGAAAGCCAATATTAATTTTTTTATCATTGAAGTATACTCATCAAACTTCAGCACTTTCACAAAATAAACTGCTATGGTTTGGACATGTTTTGTTTCCAACAAATCTCATGTTGAAATTTTATCCCCAGTTTGGTGGTGTTGGGAGGTGGGGCCTAAGTAGGAGGTGTTTGGGCCATGGGGGTGGATCCTTCATGGATGTCGTGGTGCCATTCTCACGGTGGTGTGTTAGTTCTAACTCTATTAGTCCCCGCATGGGCTAGTTCTTAAAAAGAGCCTGGTACCTCCCCACTCTTTCTCGTTTCATCTCCTGCCGTGTGATCTGTGCATAAGCTGGCTCTCTGTCACCCTATGCCAAGAGTGACAGCAGCCTGAGGTCCTCACCAGATGCAGATGTACAATCTTGAACTTTCCAACCATCCAGAATTGTGAGAAAAATACATCTTTTTTTCTTCATAAATTACCCACCCTCAGGTATTGCTTTATAGCAACACAAACCCATAAGGTTTGGAATTTGAGGCACATATTGAAATTAACAAAAGTTATATATATATGTCAATCTGAGTCTCAATTTCTACACTAAAAAAATTCCTAAGACTGAATAAGTTTCTATTATCATATTTCAGTTGCGTCATAGGCCACACGCAGAAACTGTTGTGAACAAGAGGAATAGATCAAATGTCTGGGTTTGGCACTCACTATATGTAATTTGAGATGCTGGCAATGGGAAGCTGAAGAGCTGCAAGGGGCGATAACTTGCAACAGTTTTCAGTAGATGGGAGAAAGGATATAGGGATGGGACGAAGGGAACAGGGGTATAAACTGGGATTATAAAAACACTTTGATAAAGTTGTTAAAAATTACTCCATGAACACAAATAACTTGAATTCAGGGGTGGCAACCAGATAGATACAACTACAATGGATAAATGGAATGAAAAGTACATGTTTAAGGGGAAGGATTGGGCGGCCAATTCAGCCAAGGTGAAAATTGATGAACATATAAGGCTGTGAGACATAAATCCAAAAAAGGAAGCTTAGTATCCAGAAATGGGTTCAAACAATGACAAATTAAGAAAACCAAGCAACAGACCTGAAATGAGTCCTGATAATCTGTGATGCAGTAGGACACCACTTCAGATGTCTTTTACTTCCATGCAGTTATCTCTGCATCTTAAATTCTGTTGACATCTTTTTTCTTCTAATTCACGTGAAACCAAGCAAAAATAAAGAGATAATCTATTGACTCCCATCTACTCACTGTGGGTAGGAAAAGAGCACAGAGGGAGCATCTAAACAGCAACTTGCTACAATCCAGACAAGAGGTAGAGCTTCCATTTTTACAAGCCAAACAGGAGTGACTCCACAGATATTCAGTTGCATAATTTATTATCTACACTGAGTTTTACCAAATTCAGGGAAATAAATAAAAGGTATGCACCATTCCCAATTCTCTCAATCACACAGCTTAATCACCTGTCCTTTAATAAATAACTCAAATTACTTGCCTTATTTCAGTGCTGAATGTCTGCAGCACATACCCCTCTCAAAATTACCCAAAGCTTCCTCTATAACATATGGCACTGCCTCCAGTTACTTTTTGTATTATATGTCTGTGTGTGTGTGTGTGTGTGTGTCATTTGTTTATATTACAACATTTTGTTATCCTTATCAAGGAGAGAGAATCTCACTGCAAGAGTAACCAGGAGAGGTCCATGTTTGCTGTAGTGTTTCTCTCTCCTTAATCTGCTTGTTTAAACTCTGCCTGGATCCTGTTGTCCTCTCACTACCTAACTTATGTAGGCATAAGAATGCACAAGAATCAAATGGTTTGGATATTTGTCCCCACCCAAATCTCATGTTGAAATGTAATCCCAATACTGAAGGTGGGGCCTGGTGTGGGGTGTTTGGATCATGGAGCTAGGTCCATCAGGAATGGCTTGGACCGTCCCTTTGGTGCTAAGTGAGCTCTCCCTCTTAGTTCACATGAGATCTGGTTGTTTCAAAGTGTGTGACACCTCCCTCCTTCAGTCTTTCTCTCTTGCTCTTGCTTTTGCCATATGATATGCTAGCCCCTCTTTGCCTTCCACCCTGATTAAAAGCTCCCTGAGGTTTCAGCAGAAGCTGAACAGATGCCAGCACGATGCTTCCCATAAAACCTGCAGAAGAATGAACCAATTAAACCTCTTTCCTTTATAAAATACCCAGGTATTTCTTCATAGCAGTGCAATAATGGCATAACACAATGTCCATGCCAAAACCTCTGGAACCTGTGAATATGCTTAAAATAGGAAAATTATCCTGAGGGGTGGGTCTAGTCTAATTACAGCAGTCCCTATAAGCAAGGGAAATTAAATGAGACAGAGGGTAGGCCAGAGAGACTCAAAGCATGAGGAAACTTAATCTGCCTAGCCTGTTTTGAAGATGAAGGAATGTTGGCAAGAGTCATGAAACAGGATGTCCTCTAGAAATTGACAAGTACTCCACCTGACAGCCAGCAAGGAAACAGGAAGCTCAGTTCTACAACCACTAAACCTGAAGTCTGCCCACAGCCTGGACGAGATGGGAAGCACACTCTACCTCATAGCCTCCAGATAAGAGACTAGACCTGCTGACCCTTTGATTTTGCTGAGATTCTAAGCAGCAGAAGCCATTGAGCCTGCACAGATTTCTGACCTACATAACTGTGAAGCGATAAATTAGTGTTTAAGTCACTAAATTGGTGCAAATTTCTTAGAGCAGCAATAGAAAACAGATATAGTCTAGCAGTGAGTAACAAAGGAAATTAAATTTAAATTAAAAGACATATTACATGGAATATGAAATTATAGCTTCTAATATTTTAAATATAAGATAAAGGGGTCTCACTGTATTAGAATGTTGCCTATAAAAATAACTCCATTATTATTTTATTTATAATTATATTATTTTGTGTCAAATTAACTAGATGGAATACAATTTTATGACATGGACTGGTTTTACTAATGATATTTTTATTGGTTTTGAACCACACAGGAACACTGTAATTGAGTCGGAAAAACTGTAGTCAAAAAAGGTGAGTAAAATAAGCTACTTCCATTACAATGAAATGTTAAAATACATCTTATTCTAAGAGGAGTTTCTTCAGGTACTACTGGCAGGTAATTTCAGCAGGGATATATACATACACATGTATATAATATACTACATTATATATAATTTATACTTATAATATGTATGTACTTATAAGTTCTAAATCTTTCTAAACAGGCTTCAACTGATTTTATCAGATTTTTGGATTATCAATGGTAAACTCTTTTTCCCTAAAAGATAAATGTGAAACTAATTTTCAAAACAATTTGCAACAATCTTAAAAATCACAGTAGTTTAAAAAATATTTTGGATCATTGTTGGTATGTTTTAAGTTATAAAAATAATTAAGGCACATGAATTTATCTCAAATTATCTGACTGATTAATGACTTGCACTAGCCAATGAGATGCTAGTAAATGTATCACACTCAAGAGACTTGAAAAGTATTTGTATAATTAGGCTTGCCCTTTCCCACTGCTACCCCAACCCCACTTTCATCATGAGAAGATATCTACCTGTCCCAGTCTGATGGAGGTTGAGAGACATGGAGCAGAGTAAAAATGTCCTGATTTTCACCTCAAACCAAACCAGCTGATCCACACATCTGAGTGAGTTCAGTTAAGAAGAGAATAACCAACCAGTTGAGCCCAGCTACAAACAGCAGAATGGCCCACCTGATTGTATCAGATGCCTGAGCTTCAAATCCTTACCATTGTGTGCCACTGAGGTTTTATGGCATTTTGTTTTTGTTTTTAACAAAGAATTAAGGTGATGAAAGGTAACTGATACACATGCATTTTATAACACTTTGTATCATAAAAGTTGTTCTGTACTTATTTTACCCATTTATTGCTGTTGAAAGAAGAAATTCTTCGTGTACATATTGCTTTGAACTTATTAATACTGTTCATGTTCATTACGATTAAGAACAAGGGCCGCTTGCAGTGGCTCACGCCTGTAATCCCAGCACTTTGGGAGGCCGAAGAGGGTGGATCACGAGGTCAAGATACCGAGACGATCCTGGCCAACATGGTGAAACCTCGTCTCCTCTAAAAATACAAAAATTAGCTGGGCGTGGTAGCGGACGCCTGCAGTCCCAGCTACTCGGGAGGCTGAGGCAGGAGAATCATTTGAACCCAGGAGATGGAGGTTGCAGTGAGCCGAGATTGTGCCACTGCACTCCAGCCTGGGCAAAAGAGCGAGACTCTGTCTCAAAAAAAAAAAAAAAAAAAAACACTAGATATATAAAACAAAATAGTAATAATATAAAAACTTTTTATTAGATATTATATGCACTTGTTTTTAATGACAATTTTCTCAGGAGAAAGTATTTAAGTTACTTTAGAAATGACAGCATTTAGAATCACAGTCACAAGACAATGGAGCCAGAAGAGATTGCCCATTTGAATAATGTTTCATCCAAATATACCATGTTACATATGCATTGTGAAAAACGTTGAATTCCAGATTCACTCTTCACTGCCACTTAGTGTATTTTTGGATCATATCCTCAGTTTCCAATTTATTTGTATTGCTATGTATGCAAAATAATTTTACCATTATCCTACGACAACCTTTAATTTGGAAAGCAAATCAATTTCAAAAAGTAATGTTACATAAAGACGAATGACTAAAAACATTAAAAATAGTTACTTTATGACATTGTTTCCTTTCATTGGTAAAGACAGTAAAAAACTGGCTATAACTATGAATATTTAAAACTAATTTAAAAAATTTATGCTCCTTAGACCCTACACCTTATTAATAATCAGTTAGCATTTATTGACTATTATAAGTCCAAGTCCTCATAAATCAAAAAACAAGAACATAAAATGTCTTTTCTGTGTCGTTAGATTTATAATCTGAAGTATTTAATTTTGCCTTCTGAAAAATGGTGAATATTATGAATATTATATGAAATGTTATATTTTTCAAATTACACATGAATTAATTTATTGACCTAATCATCTGTTACCTGTTAGAAATTCCCTAATCATTTGCTTAACATCCTTCAGTCTGCTAGATAACCGAAATCACTGTTTTTCTTCCTTTCTATCAATTATAGTCCCTTTTTACCAATTATGATAATTTCCCAGTAACTTTTCTCCTCCTTTTTGACTCCATCTTTTCCATCTGATCTCTGAATGTTAATTAGGCTGAGATAAAACTTTTGTGTTGGATATTCCTTCCCCACTAACTTTTCCCATTCATTACTTCAGGTTTCATTGGTCATGCTGCTAAGTTACTGGAAATGTCAAGTGAAGTAGAAAACCTTTACGCAAGCTGAGTGTTCTTGGTTCTAACCCTCTGTCCTCTGACAATCTGAAGACATGAGGACAATAATGAGAAGGCAACTAGGTTTTTGACCTTTAGGTTTTAGCTTTCTTATTTCTAACATTACTGCCACCCATACTTGCCAATCTGAACTATAAACAATCTACAGCTTTTGCAAATGGTCCTAAATAATTAAAATTTTTATAATTTTTATATCATATTACTATAATGACAATAATCCTAACTTAGGTCATAGTGAGCTCTTGACCAAAAAAGAAGGGGTTTTTTTTGTTTGTTTGTTTGTTTTCTGAGATGGAGTCTCACTCTGTCGCCCAGGCTGGAGTGCAGTGGCATGATCTCGGCTTACTGCAACCTCCGCCTCCTGGGTTCTAGAGATTCTCCTGCCTCAGCCTCCCAAGTAGCTGGAACTACAGACACACGCCACCACACCTAGCTAATTTTTGTATTTTTAGTAGAGATGCGTTTGCACCATGTTGGCAAGGCCAGTTTCAAACTTCTGGCCTCAGGTGATCGACCCTCTTCAGCCTCCCAAAGTGCTGGGATTACAGGCATGAGCCACCTCGCCCGGCCTAGAAGGGTGTTTATTGACTCTCTGCATTAGAAAATCTTGAGAAAAAAGACAAACACTGGCATTTGAAAGACTAAAATAATATGGCTTTCTTAATCTTGGGGCTGGATTTGATCTTGGTATTTTTTGGTAGCTCCTGATGTGTCTTGTACTTTTGGGTTAGCTGCTTCTTTTATAGGATTGTAGAAAGTTGTGAATAACATGAACCAAGTGCATAGATTAGTCACTGTAGATTGTATGGTTCTGTATGACTGGCTTCATGAGACAATTTCTCAAACAATATGAAACATTAAATTACAAAAATCAGCATTCCTCTGGTACTGCTTATTTAAAAAATAAACTTGATTAAAATATATAAGAAGTTAAGCTTTTACTTTTTACACATGGCACATGTATACATATGTAACTAAGCTGCACATTGTGCACATGTACCCTAAAACTTAAAGTATAATTAAAAAAAAAAAAAAGATGTCTACAATAATGGCACCTAAAGGCCAGGCATGGTGGCTCACCCCTGCAATCCTTTTGGGAAGTAGTGTAATCAGCATTTTGGGAAGCCAAAGTGGGAGGATCATTTGAGTATAGGTGTGCAAAACCAGCCTGGGCAACATACTGAGACCTTGCTTCTACAAAAAAAAAAAAAGTAAAAATATTAGCTGAGTGTGGTGGCATATGCCTGTAGCCTAGCCACTCAGGAGACTGAGGCAGGAGGAAGTTTGAGTCTAGGAGCTGGAAGTTACACTGAGCTATGATGCTGCCACTACACCCCATCCTGGGTGACAGAGCAGGATCCTGTCTCTAAATGATAAAAATAATAATAGCACCTAAAATATAGTTTTTCCAGGTAAATTAGTTTTAACTTTTAGCTGACTCTGGAAATACAGAAAACTTACATCCAAGGACAATTCATATGCAGAAGGAGATGAACATATTACACTAGTAATTCATTTTTCAATGCACTGATAGCCACAATAACTAGTTTAAGACGATACGAACAAAACAAACAAAATGTTAGTTTGGCAAAAAACAAATTAAATCTAATATAATCATTTCCTATTTTAAAAAAAACAATTCACTTCTTATTAAACTTATATAAGTGCCAAGGTATATGCAATACAATCAACTACTTATATATGAATTGTATATATGTATATAAATTTTTATAAAACATATACACATCCTATTTCTTACTACTCCTGGTTCTTACTGTTAAAACCGTGAAAATAAAACAGAAGATAAACACCAAATTTTTCTGAGGAAACTGCCAAGAAAATAACCTATGTTCAAAATATACAAATAAAAGTGCACAATATATCTGCTACGATATGTTATTAGAGTTACGTTTTTAGTTCCTTGCCTGTATTACTAATCCAGTAGATGCTTCTCTATGTGAAAGATCTAGATTGTAAAAGCTTTGCGAATTCAGGAAAGAAAATTATGCCTATGGAAAAAAAATTCAAAATACACAATTCTTAATTCATTGATCATATGAAGTGTTATAATGCTTTCCTATTTTGTCAACGCTAAAAAAGTTTACATGATGCACACCTGTTTCACAAGACTGTGGAAATGAACATAAATGCTTAGTTACGAATTTAAAAATCATTTAGTAGGAAGATTTCAACCCCTAGATATATCCTATCTCATTTTTGCCATTAAAATATTCTGCTTCTTACAATTAAGGGAAATGTAGATCCTAAAGAATGTAGAGATTCAGAAAAAAAAAATTCTTATACATATAACTTAGATTTTAGTTATATTAATATTTGTGCCACTAGGTGTAAGCCCCAAAACATTGATATACAGTATTTATTATGGGTTTTGAAGGTCTAATAATGCATGTATAATTTGATACTATAAACACAGCTATAATTGGTCTACAAGAAAGACTTCCCTGTACTTAAAAATATGTCCTTAATTATCAAAGGTGCTAATTGTACATTAACCTAACAATATAAATCGATCTTAAACCAGAAAAATAATGAAACCTTTAAAATACATCGACAAGTAAGTCAAAATTATAAGCATGAAAAGAACAATGCTAAAGCTATGTAAATTATTGTTACAGTTAAGTGACTTTCAATTTTTAACTCTATTTCCCTTAAAGTGATTCTTTTACTCATTCTACTAAGTTAGAGAATTTTTCTGGAAAAAAAAGTGACATTAAGATGCATTAGGAAAATACAAAAGCAATTAAGTAGACCAAGGGTCTAACATGAATATGAAACCCTTATTTTCCTGGCACTACCATGTACAAACTACCCTTATGTCATGCCCCATTGGTTTTGTACCAAGTGAAAAAATGATCTTGCCAACTTCAGTCTTTCTATGTGTTCATTGCACCAACCCACTACTCTCATGCTCATGACTATTTTTTTAGGGGTGGGTTGTGACATACAAATGAACATACTCTTTCTTTCCCCCTCTCATTTTTCTAAGGGAAACCAATCAAAAAAGAAAAACCAAAAAAGCTCTATAATAACAACAAATCTCTTTTGTGTGTACTGCAGGAATAGAAATGCTATATGCCTAAATAAATTAGTTGACAGTAAATGAACTTCTCCAGAGCCATGAAGTCTATTTCAGACACCAGCAGAGGCTGTGTGTGGAGAAACAGTTAAAGACCTACAATGTGCTTAGGCCTCAGCATGCCTTTATTCATTTATAATGGTTATTATTTTAGTTTATGGTCTTAGTTTCCAGTATTCTTCCATGAAACTGCATTACTCCCCAGTTCACAAACAAGGACACTAACACACACTATAATTTTCCACTTCCTTGTTCTGCTTCCATTGTCACTAGGACTACCTAGTGACAGGTTGTTCCTCCAGAAGACCCATGCCACCCCCATCTCACTAACCAATCCTAGCCCTTTTTGAGATTTAGAAATCCTGTCTCAAAGATGACCTCTTCCAAGAAGCCCTTCCTACTTTTCTCTAACTGGTCGTCTCCCAGATTTCAACCTCCAGATTTGAACTGTTGATTGTAGACAGTTATGGAATTTACCTTACTCTACCTTGAAAGGATTTTTTTTTCTTCCCAAACTATTTAGCAGTGATCGAACTTTCTAAAATTCAAGGTAATTTTCCAAAATTTAACAAATATTTTGTTTATTTCTCATTTGCTTTTTAAATGATTTCTATAGCAAGGGAAACTAATGTCAGAGTTTGTCTGAGATTGTGGGAGGGGGAAAGTTTCTATTCAATTTTGAGTGGCTGAGTGCCTTCTGAGAAAGCATCATCAATTTCAAGCCTCTTATCCAGCTAACTGAACAGTATAATGTCTTCCGGATGGTTTTGTCTCAATTATCAATGTAATTGCCACAATTCTTTTCTTCAGTAGGTTAATAGAGATTTGGCCTATATATGGTTATTATTAAAGTCAGTGATTAAAAATACAAATTCCTTCTCTTTATTTCCTATCAACATTTTAACATGCATTCCTAATTTCCAAGTATGAAAAGATTATCCAGACTTGAAACAATGGCAAAAAGTATACATCTGCTTTTCAGAAATAGCCTGCTTTAGAAGCCCTTAGGATATTCAAGAGTAATTATAAAGCTGGAATACTGAAAGCTTGCTGAGCATATGGCTTTCTCTTTCCAGAGAATGCCAATATAAATGTTCTTTTCCTACCTTTTTAATGTATCTTCTTTTCATAATAGGAAGAGCCTTCCCCTTATTTCCCCCTCCTCATCTCCTTTTTACAGCTGTTAGCAGGAAGTCATAAATCTCATTTCAAAAAGATATTTTAAACGGTAGCTCATGAAAATGTGAGTAATTCCCCACTATAGGATTGTACTGTAGCATAATAAAAACCCTGAAATTTCATTGATGGGTTACATGGTAGTATGCATGCTGCATACTGTATGTGTCACCTTTACTGCTGTACAACAATAATGTCACATTCCAGGCTGTGAAATATGTTCACTTTTAAGAAAACTATCATTCCATAATTTTAAAAAATGTCATTTTAGAATTGTTGTTTTTGGCTACATAATATATGTGGAAGACTTCTCAAAATGTTTTCAAAGTTTGCAACTTGATTAGCCTATATAATAAGGATCACTTATTTTAAATCAGTCACTCCTAAGATCTTGTGATAAGGAAAGTCTATTGATATGGTAGACAGTTTCATAGGATTTATTTGTGATTCTAACATGGTATTTTGGGAAGAGATGGAAAAAATCATAAAAAAATGTTTTCTCATATATGTGGAGAGGAAAAAATGCATTTTTAATAACTTCATTAAAATTCTACAATGCAAGTATTTTCTTTTGAATCAAAGAATACAAAGAGCAAAAGATTCAACTAATAATTAATAATTAATAAGTGTGGCGATCCTCCACTATAACTTTCTGCATAGAAGCACTCAGCAGCTCAATATTTTAAATAGTATTGACAGTTGAAGAATGGTGATATTTACAAAAGAGTTAACAAATCCATCTTACAGAAATCATGCATTTAAATGTGTAGTTCACAGTCTCTGAGGATTGGCTTTTCCAATCATTTACAATCTCACTTCCTTTATTTTTTTCTATGACAAACCTTGGAAAGCTAAAACACCTTTCTATATTGTCTTGACGGTAACGGTAACCACGTGACTGTTAAATAAAATTTATAAGAGGGCAGTGGTTTGGACTGAGCTTCTACACTAGGTGCAACTGATCAAACCACAATGGAGTTATTCATGCTTCTGTTCCATGTCGCCAAGCCAAAACTAAGTGGGTTATCTGATCTTTCAAAAAATCAGGAAAGCGAGAGACAATAGCCAATCCCCCAAATAAGCCTGTTGTAGCTGGCATAAGAAAATTTCCTTCGCTTTAACCTTTACAAGGAAAGTAATTTTGAAACAGCCAATCAGCTTCTTGTGCTCTGTTTCTGCTTTCCTCAGTCTTCTCTGTCTATAAAACCTCTGATCACCTCATCGGAACATTCATCCTATTTTATAGAAAAAGGTATTGCCCAATTCTAGAATCATAAATAAAAGCTAATTAAGATCTTTAAATCTGTTATAACTTTGTCTCTTGATGTGACAGAGTTCTGCTCAATGAGGTATAGGCTACAATTTTGGGGAAGTACATTCTTTCCTGCATATAAAGTCAGAGATGGCCCAGCACAGTGGCTCACGCCTGTAATCCCAGCACTTTGGGAGGCCGAGACGGGTCGATTACCTGAGGTCAGGAGTTCAGGACCAGCCTGGCCAACATGGTGAAACCCTGTCTCTACTAAAAATACAAAAAATTAGCTGGGAATGGTGGCGCATGCCTGTAATCCCAGCTACTTGGGAAGCTGAAGCAGGAGAATCACTTGAACCCAGGAGGCAGAGGTTGCAGTGAGTCAAGATCGCACCACTGCACTGCAGCCTGGGCAACAGACTGAGGCTCTGTCTCAAAAAAAAAAAAAAAAAAAAAATCAGAGATAAGGACAAAACTCTTTGGCCTTTTATTTTTGTCATTTGTCTCTTTCTTTTTTTTTTCCTTTGCTGATCATGAATATGATGCCTAGAAATGCAGTACCACATCTTACAACCGTAAGAACGGCAGCAAAACACTGATGAGGCTCAGGACATACCACCCCAAAATATGATGTCGGAGACAGGAATATTTCACCGTAAAATATGCCTTTTTGGCATCTTAATTATTTTGAACTACATTTCTTGGCTCATGGTCCCTTCCTTCATCTTCAAAGCCAGTGGCATAGCATGTTCTTCCAGTTTCTCTCTGGCTCTGGCCCTGCTTCTGCCATCACACCTCCTAGACTCGTCTACCTCTCTCTTTCTCTTATATGGACTCTTGTGATTACATTGGGTTTACTCAGATAATCCAGGAAAACCTCCTTAATATTCCCAACTTAATAGCATCTCCCAAGTGCCTTTTGCTATATAAGGTAACATATTTATAGATTCTGGGTTTTGGGGCATGGACATTTGCTGGGGTGCATTATTCTGCCTAATACAATATTCTTTTTTACCTTCAGCAAAAATGCAAAATAAAATGCTGGTAATTTAAACTGCTATGAAAATAGCCCAATGTCTTAGTTGCAAAATAGCAACATTTTACCGGGGCTGTAAGAAAGAATACATTTTAAAATTGTATAAAATATTCTGGGAGTTAAAAGTGACTTTTGCATGTTTCAAAGTGATTCTTGCATAGCACAAAGACCATTTGGCATAATTGGGAGTCATTTGTAATTTTCATTTATGAAGAGCATAGAGGTTGTCAGGCTGTAAATGATGTTTCTTTTAACATGTGTTGGGACATAACAAAAAGAACTCCTTTTATACTTGGTCTAAGACCTATATAGTAAATAGATTCTAATTTTCTCCTGTTTAGTGCCCTAGCACATCACTGAACCATTATCTGGCATGGTGATCCTCCAGAAAGACAGGAGTATTATATGGATACATAAATATATTTCATGGTTCATTCCTATAATATGGTATTCATAAAAGAGGGAAGCCACTAGGAATCTTCAGGATGATAAAAGAAAAGAATTGATGGTAGCAACAAGAGCAGGCGGAATTAAAATGAGGAGTCTCTGATAAATTCAAAGATAGCAGGGATGTCCCTGAAGCTGACCCAGAGAAACAATGCATGTTTGTTTTGTTTTATTTTTATGAGAGAGAGAGTGAGAGAGAAAGCACTGTTGGAGGCATAAAGATACTAAGATTTGGGTTGGGCCTGGTGGCTCATGCCTGTAATCCCAACACTTTGGGAGGCTGAGACCGGCGGATCACCTGAGGTCAGGAGTTTGAGACCAGCCTGGCCAACATGGCAAAACCCCGTCTCTACTGAAAATACAAAAATTAGCCAGGTGTATTGGTACATGCCTGCAATCCTAGCTACTCAGTGGGTGCTGAGGCAGGAGAATTGCTTGAACCTGGGAGGCAGAGGTTGCAGGAGCCAAGATCTCATCATTGCACTCCAGCCTGGGCAACAAGAGCAAGACTATCTAAAAAAAAAAAAAAAAAAAAAACAAAATAAAAAAGTATTAAGATTTGGAAAAAGGTCTCATTAAAAAAATCAGGGTTGCTAAAAGGCAAAGAAAAATTTTATAAAGAGCATTTGGATAGCTGTTTGCCACCATAAAAGACTAATAAAAAGTAACCCTAAAGCATCATAGCAACCAATGCAAATGGAAAATAATAACAGCAATGTTTTTGATAGTTGAGTTTGATAAAAAATATTAATTGAAAATTTGTCAATGCCTCTCTTAGACAATAGAACTAAAAATTTCCACTAAAGCATATTTCTCATGTATTAAGTTTAAAACTTTGTAAAATTTACTTTTCCTTTTAGTTTAACATATTCCTGGATATTCCTCTAAAGGAAAAAAATTTATAAGGAGTAATTATAAGACCTGATATCCACAAAACTGTTTTTATTCTCTCAGACATAGGAAATGGGGGGGCGAATAACAAAAATTCCCTAGGTTTTTAGTTTGAATTGGTTATTAGAGATAAAATTAGTATTACCAGTTGATTGTGTCCACTCAAGCTTCTAGATACGGTTAGTGACAGGTAACAGATAATGTTATCATTGGGTAACTCAATTTCCACTGAATTTGTCTCACATAAAGAAACCACTTATCAACATATATACAAACAGTTACTTTCAAAGAATTTAGTAAACATGGGTATAGGTTCAATTTCCTTTATTTAAACCACAGAATAATGGAATCTGTCAAAATGTCACGTACATGCCCAAACTTCCATTCTTACTCTGCTTTTAATAAGAAATCATAACCTTTTGATATTAAAATAAAGTACAAATTGGAAAATATGAAAACTGGAAAACTATTCACATAGTTATGGGTTGTTATTCTATAAACTCCAAATTGGAGAGTATTTTTCCAGTGAGAATGTACAATATTAACATGCCAAATCAGTACATATTATTATATAATTATGGAGGTTAAAATTTTAGAGCATAAATCTCCCATTGGGATTATTTTCATTATGTAATCACTTGACAAATAGGAAAAAAGATTATAGTACACAATGAAACCTTAGAAGGAGGGAGATTAAACACAGGACATCCAACCAGGGAGACCATAATGTGTTAGCATGGATTCTAGAGAAACGTGACCAGGGCATAAAGTTCACAATAAGTGTTATTAGATTCAAAAGCAATGGTTGAGTAGTTTGTGAAATTCTTGAAGCTCTATTCCACTCAAAAAGAATAATTATGAGACTAGCTCGCAGTGTGGGATTGTGATTTAACATTTATTATATTAGATTATAAAACAAAGATAATTCTCTGTAACTTACATGGAACTTTGTTTATCAAAAAGGAAAATGATATTTAGGCTATAAATGGCATAACGAACATGGATACAAGAGAGGAGACAGCCTGGCACTAGAATCAGACATTTCTAGATTCCAATCTTGGTTCAGCATTAGGACTTGCAGCAAGTTATGTAAAATCTCTAAGCTTTGTGTCTGTGTGTTGATAAAATTTCTTTGGACTTGGGTTTCCTAAATTTCCCACTAAAATGTCTATCAAAGTAAAGAAAAAGAAACTCCCCCAAATATTCTATTGTAAATCTAACAGTAACCTACAACCAGAGATCAGGAAACTGGGATAGAGTTCCAATATATTTTGCAACCTAAAATGTTACCCAATAAAAGAACCTAGGACCGAAAGAATCTGGGAAGATATTTTAATCTACCCAACCCCACAAGAACAGAAACAGATGACAAAAGCTATCAGTCCTTCTTCCTCTGAAAGGGTACTATTTCAGAAGGCAAACAGAATATGATTCCTTTGTTATTTAAATAACAATTTTTTCTGCATTACTTCAGATTCTGTAAATGTCAGGACTCAGAAAATGATACCCCAAAGTATGGTACATGATATTGAGAGGGCCTAAGAAGCAAGGTTTCTCTGACCTCTTTCCACTTCATTTTCTCCCAAAAGGTATGTCATAGACCCCAGAATTCCTCTCTCCTGAGGGGAATCATAGAAACTAGAACTCCCCTCCCACAAAGCAAGCCATAAAACCTAGAAAGGTCACTCTCTTACTCATCTGTCCTGAAAGTGAGTCATACAATCCTCATTCCAGATGGGTCTTGGCCCATACTGGGGAGGAAGAAATGCTACACAGGATAAGAAGAATCTGAGCTTGCTAAACTCCACTAGTTTAATACTATTAGATCATACCCTCTTTGTTAAATCCACTTCTTCACAACTATCTACTTTTTTCATCAGACTTAGCATAAAAACACACCATTTTCCCTGGGTCTACATATTTTCATTTCTGAAGGCTCCCATGTCATGTAGAGCTTTGCTAAATAAAATTTTTATGCTTTTCTTCTGCTAAGCTGTTGTATTAGTCTGTTTTAATTCTGCTGATAAGGACATACCTGAGAATGGGAAGAAAAAGAGGTTTAATTGGACTTATAGCTGCACATGGCTGGGGAGGCCTCAGAGTCATGGTGGAAGGTGAAAGGCACTTTTTACATGGCAGTGGCAAGAGAAAACAAGGAAGAAGCAAAAGCAGAAACCCCTGATAAACCCATCAGAGCTCATGAGACTTATTCACTACCACAAGAATAGCACAGGAAGGACCAGCCCCCACGATTCGATTTCCTCCCCCTGGCCCCTTCCACAACACGTGGGAATTCTGGGAGATAAAATTCAAGTTGAGATTTGGGTGTGGACACAGCCAAACCATATCATCTGTCTTTTGTTATGAGTGTCTGCCATGACCCTGTGATGGGAGAGGAAAAGGTATTGCCTTTTCTGCCCTATATAACTAATGGGTCTGAATTACTATGATGAGACAGAGGAAATGGCTGTGATACGTTTATCATGGGAGATGTATATAGAAGTAAGAGCATTTAAGTTGGAAAAAAAAGAAAATGGTTTGTTTTACGTGGTCTATCAGTTTACATTTCTGAGAAATAGCCACGTGGGTAGAAGATCCTATCTCAGTGCAACAGGAGCACATAAAATGACATCTGAACAAGTTAGGTCAAGGAGATTATATATATATATAAAATATTATATATATACACACACACACACATACATAGATACATACATACATACATACACACACATTCACACACATGCCTCATGCCTCTGCTCTCCACTTGTAGGTATAAAATATGGTTATACCAGGGTTAATACAATTCATACACTATATATGTTAGGAAATAGTCTGGTGGATCTCTACTCATTAGAAAATGAGCAGAGAGAAAACACCTGCTGCAACAACAGCATTAACAGTCTACAAGACAAAGAAAACAGTATTTGAAGCGAGGAAGGATAATATCTGGAGGACAGAGCCAGGAGAATATATTATAGAAATTACAATAATGCTTAGGATACAAAAATATATTAAAAGTGTGGTTTCCGGAAAGAATAATTAAAATGAAGGAAGAACACAGCAATATGAAAAAGAGAAGGCAGCACAGTAATTGAAGACTGAAATTCAAAGGAAATTTGAATCAAAAAGTATTATATGAAACATATATACAAATTTCATAGCAGAATTAAAATTTGCATTGTAGATAGTGTAGAGATAGTGTAGAGGTGGAATGGTTTGATACCTTTCCTCGCCTATCACTTGGTCATGCTGACTCTCTTAAAAGTCAGGTGAACAAGAGAAAAGCATGGCAAATTTATTTAATCGAAGATTTACATACATGAGGGCCTTCAGAAATGAAGATCCAAAGGCCCAAAGAAAACTGTCTATCTTTAAGCTTAGGTTGATGAAGAATGGACAGTTGTGTAAAAATGTGATTGGTAATAGACTGAGGGGAAAACCTAGCAAGGACTGTCTGTTCCAATTCTTCTTGGCCTCTCTGTGTAGGATTCCTTTCTCCTAGGTATAGGGCTGGACTCCCCTGGAATAAAGGTCTTCAAGGAAGAAGGGAGAAGGAAGAGAGTGACCTTTCTAGGTTTTATGTCTTCCTTTGAGGGAGAGGGACTGTACTTTCTATGACCCATAGTGAGAAGGAGGAATTCAGGTTTTTGTCACTTGCTTCAGGGGAGAAAGAGGGATGAGAGACAGGAAGACGGGAGAAAGTCAGAAAGACATTGATTCCAAAGCCTTCTGATGTCCTTCAGTTCAAAGTATTCAGCATGCCAAGGTGCCATACTTCGGAGTATCGTGTTCTGAGCCCCAACAAGAATTAAAAGTGCCAGGCATGGTGGCTCATGCCTGTAATCCCAGCACTTTGGGAGGACAAGGGAGGTGGATCACAAGGTCAGGAGTTCAAGACCAGCCTGGCCAAGATGATGAAACCCCATCTCTACTAAAAATACAAAAATTAGCCGGGCGCCATGGCAAGTGCCTGTAATCCCAGCTACTCAGGAGGCTGAGGCAGGAGAACCACTTGAACCCAGGGGGAAGGAGGTTGCAGTGAGCCAAGATAGTGCCACTGCACTCCATCCTGGGTGACAGAGTGAGTGCTCAAAAAAATAAAAAATTAAAAAAAATAAAGAGAATTAAAAGCAAAAATTTCCTTTTCAGAGGCAATATAGCCCAGTGTTCAACAGCATGGGGTTTGGAGCAAGACTGCTTTTTCTCTTACTAGTCACATTATAGTGAGCAAATTATAAAACCTGGTTATGTCTCTGTTTATAAAATGGGGTAATAATCATCACATATTCAACATATGATTAAGAGGATTAAATTAATTAATACTGTAAAGTTTTAAAATGCTAAATGTCATTTATGATTAGCAATACCAAACAGGTGATGTGGCATACATAATCTCTCCTAGGATGAAGAGACAGTTCAAGGAGATAAGGGAAGGGGATTTCCAGGCTTTAGTGTTATAACTTTTGTAAAAACGAACATGCAGAATTGAAGACAAATGAAAATCAATGACACAAATGAAGAAAATTTTCCTGAGCTGAATACAAACAAGCAAACAAATGAATGTAAAATAAAACAAAAATTACCAACACAACAACGACAACCATGAAGAACTTTGAATGTTAGTTAACAGGACTTCATCTAATTTGACACAAATGTAAGAAAGGAATCCTCTGAAAATATGAGGTTAAAAAAAAAAACACCTGAATTATGAATTGAAAAGCATTTTGGCAGGGAGAAATATCAGCTGCAATCAAAGATAAAAAGTCATGGTTCAGCCGGGTGTGGTGGCTCATGCCTGTAATCCCAGCACTTTGGGAGGCTGAGGTGGGTGGATCACGAGGTCAGGAGTTCGAGACCAGCCTGGCCAAGATGGTGAAACCCCGTCTCTACTAAAAATACAAAAATCAGCTGCATGCAGTGGTGAGTGCTTGTAATCCCAGCTACTCGGGAGGCTGAGGCAGGAGAATCGCTTGAACTCAGGAGGCGAAGGTTGCAGTGAGCTGAGATTGGGCCACTGCACTCCAACCTGGGGGACAGAGCAAGACTCCATCTCAAAAAAAAAAAAAAAAAGTCATGTTTCACTTTTCAACAATAAATTAAAATAAAATAAAGCAACAACTAAGGAATTTGAGAAAGAGTTATAAATCAGACCCTTATTCTACCACATATCATTGATACGTATAGATCATAAGCTATTCAAAACCTCAGAAAACACAGCACTTATAATACAAATGTCTCGAAAGACAAATGCATAAAAATATTTGTCAGTCAGCAAAATAGGAATCATAAAAGAATTCAGATTTGGGAAATTTGTGATGGAAAAGGACTGAAAGTGGGCCTTCGAAAGAAGTAAATGAGATTCAGGGAGTACTGAGCAAAATCCAATACAGGATAATGTCAAGTAGTTGGTGTAAATGTGGATCCAAAATAGAAGACAAAAATTAACTCATAATTTTTCACAATGAATTACACATTTTACATGAAAATAATAATTTACTAATAAAAGAACAACTTACTGGAGAAAGGCAGAGCAAGATGGCCAAATAGAAACCTCTACCAATTATCCTTCCTGCAGGAACACCAAATTTAACAACTAACTACACAAAAAAAGCACCTTTATAAGAACCAAAAATCAGGTTGGAAATTACAGTACCTGTTTTTAATTTCATATCACTGAAAGAGGCACTAAAGACCATTGAAGAGGGTAGACAGTCTTGATTTGCCAACACTACCCCTCACCCATCCCACGGTAGTGAATGAGTGACCCAGACAGAGAATCTGTGTGCTTGAGGGAGGGACCACACAGTGGTGGTGGGATTTTGCATTGGAACTCAGTGCTGCCAACACCAGGAAGAACTCAGCTGATGTCCATGGAGGGAGAATTTAGACCAGCCCTAGCCACAGAGAAATTGCCATCCCACTGGTTGGAACTTCAGTTTCGGCAAGCCTTGCTACAGAGGGCTAAACGGCTCTGGGGTTCTAAATAAACTTGAAAGGCAGTCTAGGCCACAAAGACTGAAACTCCTAGGAAAGTTCTAGTGCTGTGCTGGCAATGGAGCCAGTGGACTTGGGAGCGTGTGACCTAGTAAAGACACAAGCCATGGTGGCTAAGAGAGTCCTTGTGCCACCCCTCCTACAACCCCAGACAGTACAGCTCACAGCTCCAAAAGAGACCCCTTCCTTCCACTTCATGAGAGGAGAAGGAAGAGTAAAGGGGACATTGTTTTGCAACTTGGATACCATCTCAGCCACAGTAGGATAATGCACTGGGTAAAGTCATGAGGCCCTTATTCTAGGCCGTCATTCCTGCATGACATTTCTAGATACATCTTGGGCCAGAAGGGAACCTGCTGCCTTGAAGGGAAGGACCCGGTCCTTGAAGGATTCATTACCTACTGAAGAAATAGTCCCTGGGCCCTAAATATTCAGCAGCAGTAATTAAGTAGTATGCACTGTGGGACTTGGGTGAGATTCTGAGATGCGCTGCCTTCAGGTGTGATCCAGCACATTCACAGCTGTGGTGGCTAGAAGGAGAGATTCTTTCTGTTTGAGAAAAGCAGAGGGAAGAGTAAAGGGGACTTTGACTTACACCTTAGGTACTTGCTTGGCCACAGTGGGGAAGGGCACCAAGTGGACTCTCAGGGTCCTTAATTTCAGGCCTTGACTCTTAGATGGCTTTTCTGGGCCTACCAGGGGCAACAGGGAGCCCACATCCCTGAAGAGCGAGTCCTAGGCATAGCAGCATTCACCACAGGCTTACCGATGAGACACTTGAGCCTTATGTGCACATTGGCAATGCCCTGGTGGTACTCCCTGTGGGCCTGAGCTGGTGGTGGATGACACCAGCTTATCTTTCTGGGGACACAAAAGAAAAAAGTGGGAAGAACTTTGTCTTACAGTTTCAGGGAAATTTCTAAGGTTTCTGACTCTAGGCCCTGGCTCCCAGACAGCATCTCTGGACCCAGTTAGAGCCCAGGAGAACTTGTTTCCCTTAAGGGAAGGATGCGAATTTGGCTGGCTTTGCCATCTGCTGATTGTTAGAGCCCAGGGCCTTGCTGAATGTAGGCATTAGCCAGGTAGTGGTTACAGTGGGCCTTGGGTGAGAACCAGTACTATGCTGGCTTTAGGTTTAAGCCAGTGCAGTCTCAGTGGTGGTAGCCACAGGGCTGATTGTGTCACTCATCCTCCAGCTGTGGGCAGCTCAGCACAGAGAGAGGGACTCTATTCAGGAGAAAGTAAGCAAAGGGAACAAGAGTCTCTACCTGGCAATCCAGATCATTCTTTTGAATCTTATCCAAGACCACCAAGGTGATACCCTTACAAGTCTTCAAGAACAACAGCTTTACGGGGCTTGGGGTACTCCCTAATGCAGATATGGCTCTAGTGACCAAAAACTTGGACCAAAACACCGAAGCCTCTTCAAATACCTGAAAAGCCTTCTGAATAAGGACAGGTACAAACCAACCCAGACTGTGAAAACGATAATAAATACCTAACTCTTCAATGCCCAGACACTGAAGTATATCCACAAGCATCAGGACAATCCAGAAAAACATAACCTCACCAAAGGAACTAAATACAGCACCATGGAACAATCCCAGAGAGACAGAGATATGCGGTCTTTCAGAAAGAGAATTCAAAATAGTTGTGATGAAACTCAAGAAATTTAAAATAACACAGGAAGTAATTCAGAATCCTATCATATACATTTAACAAAGAAATTGAAATAATAAAGAAAAATCAAGAAGAAATTCTGGAGTTGAAAAATGCAACTGACATACGAAAGAATGCATCAGAGTCTCTTAATAGCAGAATGGATAAAACAGAAGAAAGCATTAGTGAGCCTAAAGACAGGCTATTTGAAAACATCAGTCAGAGGAGACAAAAGAAGAAAGAATAAAAAAGAATAAGCACACCTACAAGACCTAGAAAATAGCCTCAAAAGGGCAAATCTAAGTCACTGGCTTTAAAAAAGAGGTAGTAGAGAGAAAGAGAGAGACGGGGTAGAAAATTTATTCAAAAGGGTAATAACAATGAACTTCTCAAATCTAGAGAGAAATACCAATATTCAAGAACAAGAAAGTTATACAACACCAAGGAGATTTAACCCAAAGAAGACTACCTCAGTGCATTGAATAGTCAAACTTCCAAAGATCAAGGATAAAGAGAAGATCCTAAAAGCAGCAAGAGAAAAGAAACAAATAATATGCAATGGAGCTCCAATACCTCTGGCAGCAGACTTTTCAGTGGAAACCTCACTGACCAAGAGAATGGCATGACATATATAAGTGCTGAAGGAAAAAAAATATATCCTAGAATAGCATAGCCAGGCCCTTCTAAACATGAAGGAAAAATAAAGACTTTCCCAGACAAAGAAAAGCTCTGGAATTTCAACACCAGACCTGTCCTACAAGAAATGCTAAAGGGAGTCATTCAATCAGAAAGAAATGTGTTAATGAGCAATAAGAAATCATCTGAAGATACAAAGGTCACTGATAATAGTAAGGAATCAGGAAAACACAGAATATAATCACATTGTAATTGTGGTGTGTAGATTACTCATATGTTAAGTAGAAAAACAGAAAAATGAACTAATCAAAAATAATAACTACAATAACTTTTCAAGACATAGTATATGTAGAACTTATACAAGTTTTCTTTTTGTTTGTTAGTTTATTTATGCAAAGAGTGTCAAGTTGTCATTAGTTTAAAATAATAGATTATCAGATATTTTCAAGCCTCATGGTAACCTCAAATCTAAAAACATACAATGAGTACACAAAAAATAAGATGCAAGAAAACAAATCACCATAGAAAATCACCTTCAATAAAAGGAAGAGACGAAGGAAAGAAGAGAAAAACAGGAAACAACTAGAAAACAAACAACAAAATGGCCAGAGTAGGTCATTAATAACATTGAATATAAATGGACTAAACTCTCCAATTAAAAGACATAGAGTGGCTAAATTGATGAGAAAATAAGACCCAGTAATCTGTTGCCTATAAGAAACACACTTTACCTATAAAGATACACATAAGAAGAAAATAAAGGGATGGAAAAAGTTATTCCATGCCAACAGAAACCAAAAAAGAGCAGGAGTAGTTATCCTTATATCAGACTAATAGATTTCATAAAAAAACCATAAGAAGAGACAAAGAAAGTCATCATATAATGATAAAGGGATCAGTTCAGTATGATGATATATATGCACCCAACACCAAAGCACCCAGCTATATAAAGTAAATATTATTAGAGATAAAAAGATAGACTCCAATATAAAAATAGCTAGAGACTTCAATGCCTCACTCTGAGCACTAGAGAGAACTCCCAGACAGAAAATCAACAAAGAAACATTTGATAATCCATACTATAGAACAAATGGACCTAACAGATATTAACAGAACTTTTCATGCAACAGCTGCAGAATACACATTCTTTCATCAGCATATGGATCATTCTCAAGGACAGACCATATATTAGGTCACAAAACAAGTTTTAAGACATTCAAAAAGTTGAAATAATATTAAGCATCTTATCTGAACACAATGGAATAAAACTACAATTCAATAACAAGAGGAATATTGGAAACTATACAAACACATGGAAATTAAACAATATGCTCCTGAATGATCAGTGGGTCAAGGAAGTGATTAAGAAGGAAATTGAAAAATTTCTTGAAACAAAGGATAATTGAAACTAAACTTACCAAAATGTATGGAATATAGTGAAAACAGTACTAAGAGGAAAGTTTATAGCTATAAGTGCCTACATCAAAAAAGAAAAACTACACATAAACAACCTCATGATGTATCTTAAAGAACTACAAAAGAGCAAACCAAACCCAAAGTTAGAATAATAAAATAAATAATAAAGATCATAGAAGAAATAAATGAAATTGAAAGGAAAAAAATACAAAAGATTAATGAAACAAAAACTTGGTTTTTGAAAGATAAACGAAGTTAACAAACTTTAAACCAGACTGTGAAAAAAGAGAGAAGACCCAAATAAATAAAATCAGGGATGAAAAAAGAGTTATTTCAACTAATACCACAGAAATTAAAAGGATCATTACAGGATACTATGAGCAACTATATGCCAATACATTCAAAAACTTAGAAGAAATGGATAAGTTCCTAGATACATACAGCCTACCAAGATTAACCCATAAAGAAATCCAAAACCTAAACAGACCAATAGTAAGTAATGAGGTCAAAGCCATAATAAAAACTCTCCCAGCAAAGAAAAGCCAGGAACTGATGGCTTCACTGCTGAATGTTACCAAACATTTAAAGAAGACCTAATACCAATCCCTCTAAAACTATCCCAAAAAATAGGGGAGGAGGGAATTTTTCCGAACCCATTATATGAGTCCACTGTTACCATGATACCCAAATGAAACCAAGACACATCAAAAAAAAAAGAAAGAAAGAAAGAAAGAAAACTACAGGCTAATATTCCTGATGAACACTGATGCAAAAATCCTAAATAAAATACTAGCAAACCAAATTCAACAATACATTACAAAGATGACTCATCATGACCAAGTGGGATTTATCCCAAGGATGCAAGGATGGTTTAACATATGCAAATCAATCAATGCAATGCATTGTACCAACAGAATGAAGGACAAAAACCATATGATCATTTCAATTGATGCTGAAAAGGTATTTGATAAAATTCAACATCTCTTCATGACAAAAATCTTAAAAAAACTGGGAATAGAAGGAACATACCTCAACATATTAAAGCCATATACAACAGACTCACAGCTAGTAGTATACTAAATGAGGAACAACTGAAAGCTTTTTCTCAAAGATCTAGAATATGACACAGATGCCCACTGCCACCACTGTTATTCAACATAGTGCTGGAAGTCCCAGCTAAAGCAATCAGACAAGATAAAGAAATAAAGTGCTTCAAAATTGGAAAGAAAGAATTCAAATTATACTTGTTTGCAGATAATATAATCTTATATTTGGAAAAATCCAAGACTCCACCAAAACACCATTAGAACGGATACATTCAGTAGAGTTGCAGGAAACAAAATCAACAGGGAAAAATCTGTAGCATTTCTACATTTCTACATGCCAACAGTATAGAATTTGAAAAAAAAAATCAAGAAAGTAATCTCATTTACAATAGCTATAAATAAAATTAAATATCTAAGAATTAACCAGAGAAGTGAAACATATACAATGAAAACTAGAACAATGATTCAAGAAATTGAAGAGGAGACAAAAAAATGAAAGAATATTCCATATTCATAGATTAGAAGAATATTGTTAAAGTGTCCATATTACCCAAAGAAATCTATGGATTTTATACAATCCCTATCAAAATACCAATGACTTTCCCAGAAAGAAAAAACAATTCTAAATTTATGTGCAGCCACAAAAGACCCAGAATAGCCAAGACTACCCTGAGCTAAAAGAACAAACTTAGAGGAATCACATTACCTGACTTCAAATTATACTACAGACCTAAAGTAACCAAAACAGCATGGTACTGGCATAAAAAGATATATAGGCCAATGGAACAGAATAGAGAATGCAGAAACAAATACATATATCTACAGTGAACTCATTTTTGAAAACAAGTGCTAAGAACACACAAAGGCGAAAGGAAAATCTCTTCCATAAATAGTGCTGGGAAAACTGAATATCCATATGCAGAACAATGAAACTAGGCCACTATCTCTTGCCATAAATAAAAATCAATATAAATGGGTTAAAGACTTAAACCTAACACCTCAAACTATGAAACTGCTAAAAGAAAACATTGGGGAAGCTCTCCAGGTCATTGCATTGGGCAAAGATGTCTAAGGTACGTCCATTTTGGTACCAGTACCATGCTTTTTGTTTACCATAGCCTTGTAGTATAGCTGAACAGAGACCTCAGAAATAACACCACACATCTATAATGATCTGATCTTCAACAAACCTGACAAAAACAAACAATGGGGAAAGGATCTCCTATTCAGTAAATGGTGCTGGGAAAACTGGCTAGCCAGATGCGGAAAACTGAAACTGGACCCCTTCCTTACACTTTATACAAAAATTAACTCAAGATGGATTAAAGACTTATATGTAAAACCCAAAACTATAAAAACCCTAGTAGAAAACCTAGGCAATACCATTCAGGACATAGGCATGGGCAAAGACTTCATGAAAAAATGCCAAAAGCAATAGCAACAAAAGCCAAAATTGACAAATTGAATCTAATTAAACAAAAGAGCTTCTGCACAGCAAAAGAAACTATCATTAGAGTGAACAAGCAGCCTACAAAATGGGAGAAAATTTTTGCAATCTACCTATCTGACAAAGGCCTAACATCCATAATTTACAAGGAACTTAAACATGTTTACACAAAATAAAACCAAACAACCCCATCAAAAAGTAGGCAAAGGATATAAACAGACATTTCTCGAAAGAAGACATTTACACGGCCAAGAAATATATGACAAAAAGCTCAACAGGCCGGGTGTGGTGGCTCACACCTGTAATCCCAGCACTTTGGGAGGCCGAGGTGGGCAGATCACCTGAGGTCTGGAGTCTGAGACCAGCCTGACAAACATGGAGAAACCCTATCTCTACTAAAAATACAAAATTAGTCGGGCTTGGTGGCACATGCCTGGAATCCCAGCTACTCAGGAGGCTGAGGCAGGAGAATCGCTTGAACTTGGGAGGCAGAGATTGTGGTGAGCCGAGATCGTGCCACTGCACCCCAGCCTGGGCAACAAGAGCAAAACTCCGTCTCAAAAAACAAAACAAAACAAAGCAAATGAAAACAAAACAAAAAACTCAACATCACTGATCATCAGAGAAATGCAAATCAAAACCACCCTGAGATACCATCTCATGCCAGTCAGAATGGCAATTATTAACAAGTCTGGAAACAATAGATGTTGGCAAGGCTGTGGAGAAATAGGAACACTTTTACACTTTTGGTGGGAATGTAAATTAGTTCAACCATTGTGGAAGACAGTATGGCAATTCCTCAAGGATCTAGAACCAGAAATACCATTTGACCCAGCAACCCATTGCTGAGTATATACTCAAAGGAATATAAATCATTCTACTATAAGACACATGCACACTTACGTTTATTGCAGCACTATTTACAATAGCAAAGACATGGAACCAACCCAAATTCCCATCAATGATAGACTGGATAAAGAAATGTGGTACACCATGGAATACTATGCAGCCATAAAAAGGAACCAGATCATGTTCTTTGCAGGGACATGGATGAAGTTGGAAGCCATCATCCTCAGCAAACTAACACAGGAACAGAAAACGAAACACTGCATATTCTCACTCATAAGTGGGAGTTGAACCTTGAGAACACATGGGCATAGAGAGGGGAAAAACACACACCAGGGCCTGTTGGGGGCTGGGGGTTGAGGAGAGGGAACTTAGAGGACGGGTCAATAGGTTCAGCAAACCACCATGGCACACGTATACTTACGTAACAAACCTGCACGTTCTGTACATGTATCTCATTTTTTTAGAAGAAATAAAGGAAAAAAGAGATGTCTAAAGTAATATTCCACAAGCACAGGCAATCAAAGCAAAAGTAAACAAATCAGATCACATCAAATTAAAAGTTTCAACACGGTAAAGGAAACAATCAACACAGTGAAGAGTCAACTAACAGAATAGGAGAAAATATTTGCAAACTCTCTATCTGACAAAGGATAAATAACCAGAATACAGAAGGAGCTCAAACAACTCTATAGGAAAAATCTAATAATCCACTCAAAAAAATGGGCAAAATATTTGAATAGACATTTCTCAAAAGAAGATATACAAATGGCAAACTGGCATATAAAAAGATCAATGAAATGCACATCAAAACTACAATGAGATATAATTTCACCCCAGTTAAAATGGCTTATATCAAAAAGACAGACAATAACAAATGGTGGCAAGGATATGAAGAAGGGGGACCCCTCATACACTGTTGGTGGGAATGTAAAGTAGTACAACCACTATGGAGAACAGTTTGGAGGTTCCTTAAAAACTAAAGATAGAACTACCATATGATCCAGCAATCCCACTACCAGGGATATACCCAAAACAAAGGAAAGCAGTATATGGAAAAAATATCTGCACTCCCATGTTTGTGCAGCACTGTTCACAATAGCCAAGATTTGGAAGCAACCTAAGTGTCCACCAATAGACCAAAAGATAAAGATAATGTGGTACATATAAAATATGGAGTACTATTTAGCCACAAAAAAATGAGATCCCGTCACTTGCAACAATATGGATGGACCCGGATGTCATTATGTTAAGTGAAATAAGACAGGTTTAGACAAACTTCTTACATTCTCACTTATTTGTGAGAGCTAAAAGTTAAAATAATTGAACTCATGTAGACAGATAGTAGAAAAATGGTTACCAGATGCTAGGAAGGGTAGTGTGGTTGTGGGGGAAGAGGTTAATGTTTAATGGTTACAAAAATTAGTTATAAAGAATAGGATTTCATATTTGATAACACAACATGGTGACTACAGTCAATTAGAATTTAATTGTACTTTTTAAAGTAACTAAAATAGTATACATAAATTGATTGTAACACAAAAGATGAAGTCTTGAAGGAATGGATACCCCATTTACTTTGATGTGATTATTACTTATGCATTAATGTATCAAAATATCCCATGTACCCTATAAATATGTATACCTACTATACCCACAATTAAAAATTTTAAAAAGAACTTAATAACAACCTAATCCCTGTTTATTATGAAAAAATAAAATTTTAAAATTGCATCATTTTGCTTTCAACTTTTGATGAAATAATATAGGTTAAAGAATATTTTGTCAACGTAAACTGCCAGAAGAATTAGAGGCTATAAGCTTGTCAATTTACTGGAGAAGAATAAAAGGCAAGAAAACACTTTATAAGGACAAGTTAGAAAATAAATTTAATACTTTTCACAAATTCATAAAAATAGGAAACAATATGACAGAAGAATGAACCTACAGGATTTAATCAACCTATAAAAGACAAGAATTCACAGACTGAGGAAAAGAAAATAGCCGGCAGAACAAAATTTGTCTGCATTTTAATTATTAAAAAACTGCAATACAGGAATTTTAAGGAGGAAAAAAAGATAAGTAAATATTTATGAGAATTTCAGAAAGGAATTTCTTATAGTTGTTTATATTTTTGGAGCATTTTATGCCCAGATCCTTGCCCAATGGGCAAACTTAGTACACATTTAATAATTATTTACATGTGAAAATAAATAAAAGCATTATACATATAAGTAAACAAAATAAAGTTAGGTTGATAGTACTAATTTTATACAATTAGTAATTACATTAAAAAGATAAAAGTGGTCACAAATGTCATTTACTATTAATGAAAGATACAATCATAATTATGATATTAAATCATAAATCTATATATCTCTGATAGGATAGAATAAAATATATATAGCAAATTTAAAATTTATTTAGAAGTCTTTATTGCAGTCACTAACAGATTAAGTAGACAAAAACAAATGCAGACATAAAATAATTTAAATAATATGATGTTCTCAGAAAGTTTTTCACACTTCATTCTCAGCAAATCAAGGTTCTACCTTTTTTGTGCTTATAAAAACTGAAAAAGCACTTTTTAAGCATCCATTCCTGTGCAGTCTGCCAAAAATCACCCCAGTCCTAATTTGAATACTTGGAGCCCATCACCAAAGAATACAAGTTTACTGAAGAATCTGTAAGCTACGACAAAATAAAAAAAGTTTCCCACACACAAAAAAAGGTTACCAAAAATCAATAAAGAAATACAAACATAAATTTACATCTATTTACGGGCATTGATATCTATTTATGGGCAACGTGGCAAAACCCAATCTCTGCAAAAAATACAAAAATTAGCTGGGTGTGGTGCCATGTGCCAGGAATCTCAGCTGCTTGGGAGGCTGGAAGTAGGAGGTCCCTGGATCCCAGGAAGTTGAAGCTGCAATGAGCTGTAATCAAGCTACTGCACTTCAGCCTGGGCAAAACAGTGAGATCCTATCTCAAAAATAAATAAAAGCAAAAACAACGGTGGCTCACGCCTGTAATCCCAGCACTTTGGGAGGCCAAGGCAGGTGGATCACCTGAGGTCAGGAGTTTGAGACCATCCTGGCCAACATGGCAAAACCCGTCTCTACTAAAAAAAAAAAAAAAAAAACCCACGAAAAATTAGAAAAATTAGCCGGGTGTGGTGGCAGGCACCTGTAATCCCAGCTACATGGAAGACTGAAACAGGAGAATTGGTTGAACCCGGGAGGCAGAGGTTGCAGTGAGCCGAGATTGTGCCATTGCACTCCAGCCTGAGTGACAGGGCAAGACTCTGTCTCAAAAAAAAACCCAAAAAAACAAACAAACAAACAAACAAAAAACAACAAGACCAAACAAATTTAGCTGAGTTTGGTGGTGCACGCCTATGTCCCAGCTACTTGGGAGGCTGAAACAAGAAGATTCCTTGAGTCCAGGAGAACAAAGCTGCAGTGAGCTATAATTGTGCCATTGCACTTTAGCCTGGGTGACAGAAGTAGACGCTTCTGGGAAAAAAAAAAAAAGTTTTTAAAGAATGTGCATTTATTCCTTTACTCTCACAACAAATATTAATTGAACACCTGTGATATTAACTGAGAATATAAGAGTGAACATAAAATAGTTCCCATCTACCTTCTGAAAAGGAAGACAGATAATAATCAAATAAACAAGTTAACAAATGGACACATAAAATGTTGGCTAGTAATTAGTGCCACTTTAGAGCTTAGAATTTTATCAGAGAAGTCTTTCAAACTTCCAAACATTTTTCATGTTGGCATTTTCCAGGAAATAGAATAGCTTGAATATCATTTGAAGAAAATAGTAAGAAATGCAAAACTCTCTGATTGGAATTGGGCGTTCAGATACTATACTTTGTAGGGCCTGCTTAAATAAGGAATCATGGGAATAAAATAACAATGTTATTCAATATCTCTACACATTTTGGAGCTCTATTTTATAAAGAAATGTTCCACTCCTTCAAGAGAAACTTCACTGAAATAAAAGTCATAACTAGTATTTCTTAAAAGAGTAAACGTACAGATGAATGAATGTACACTTTTAATACTTAGTCAGGTTTCACACTGCTATGAAGTTACTATCTGAGACTGGGTAATTTATAAACAGAAGAGGTTTAATTGACTCACAATTTCACATGGCGGGGGAGGCTTCAGAAAACTTACAATCGTGGCAGAAGGCAAAGGGGAAGCAGGCACCTTCTTCACATGGTGGCAGGAGAGAGAGAGCACAGGGGAAACTGCCACTTTTAAACCATCAGATCTCATGAGAACTCACTATCATGAGAATGGCAGCAGGAAAACCACCCCCATGGTACAATCACCTCCCACTAGGTTCCTCCCTTAAAGCATGGGGATTACAATTGTAGATGAGATTTGAGTGGGAACACAGAACCAAACCATATAATGTATGTTTATTTATGCATGCCTTTGTAGGAAAGGGAATGCTTCCTTTTCACCATCTCTGAGGGTTCACTGGAATGAACCAACAATAGATGAGTAGGAAAAAAAGGGCATACAAAGTTTATTTATATATACATGGACTTGGCAGTCCTGCAAATATGAGACCCAAGGCAGAGCCAGATGTTTGAGGCTCATATACACTCTTCATAGGGGACAGGAAAGTGGGAGACTTCAGGAAACATTACAGGTGGAGTAAATGATTTTTAGGAGAAATGAATGAGCCAAGAAAACAATGACCTGAGATAAAGTTCCTCTGAGGTCTCAGGGAGGTGGCAGGAAGGTGAGGGGTGGAACTTTACTGTGAACAATGGTTGTCATATTATGAGATAAACTCTACCAGGTAATATCCAGGAGTAAAGAACTGATGAAAGATCTACTGCGCAAGGTAACAGCTTTTTGTTTTCTCTTTTCCAGTGATTAAACTTTCCTGCTAATTTGATGAGATTCCTATGGAGGGGATCTTTAAAGGACTGCATTTCTCATGGAAAGAAGTTTTCTTAGATAAGGAAATTGCAGAGAGAGTCCTTCTTTATGCTTGGGGATGGGGAAGAAACAAGAGAAGCCTACAAAGTTAAGCAGCATTTAAAGCCTTCCAGTTCCTTTACTTTTTAATAATTTCAACTTTTATTTTAGGGTCAGAGAGAACATGTACAAGTTTATTACATGGGTATATTGTGTGATGCTGAGGATCAGGGTACAATTGATCACACCACCCAGGTAGTCAGCCTATATAGTACCCAATAGTTTTTCAACACTTACCCACCTCCCTCTTTCCCATCTCTAGTAGTTCCCAGTCTACTGTTGCCATCTTTATGCCCCTGAGTACCCAGTGTTCAGCTACCACTTATAAGTGAGAACATGTGGTATTTGGTTTTCTGTTCCTGTGTTAATTCACTTGGAATAATGGCCTCCAGTTGCAAAGGACACGATTTCATTCTTTTTCATGGCTGTATAGTATTCTATGGTATATATGTACCATATTTTCTTTATTCAATCCACTGTTGATGGGCACCTAGGTTGATTCTATGTCTTTCCTATTGTAAATAGTGCTGCAATAAACATAAAAGTATATATATATATCTTTTGGGTAGAACAATTTATTTTCCTTTGGGCATATACCCAGTAGTGAGATTACTGCATCAAATGGTAGTTTGAAATTATTTGAGAAATCTCCAAACTTCTGTCCACGGTGGCTAAACTAATTTACATTCCCACTAACAGTGTATATAGTGTTTCTCTGTTAGTCTCACCAGCATCTTTTCTCTGTTAGTCTCACCAGCATCTGCTGTTTTTTAACTTTTTAATAGTAGCCATTCTGACTGTGATATATATATATATATCATATATATAAGTATATATATATAAGCATATATATATGCATGCTTTGTACAAAGTAGTAAGTTAAATATCAAGAAATAAATAAAAACTATTATACATACTGACAAATTATTTTTGGAACATTATATAACTATTATTATAGTGAACTGTGTAATTTTACCTATTAAATAAACAAAAATAATTCCTTTTATCTGTTTTATAAGTTTGCCTTTTAAAATATCAGGCTCTATAAGAAAATACTCCATCTAAGACCCTGGAAAATTTTATTACATTACTGTAGGGGAAGCTCATTCTTGCAGGCCCTAGTTTGACTACTGATTCTTCTTGGCACTCAGAGAAGTCAATTATCATATTTCTAGAGCATTTATTACAGTAATATTGGGCTTCACAAGTGGAATACTGACAACTACATTCACTGTAAGTTCAGTGATAACATTTCCTAAGGGGAATAAAATATGAAATTATGCATATTTTTAATCCATGAACATAGCATTGTTATCATGCACTGTCAAAGTTATGTGTCACTGGAGGCCTAGAAAACAATATGCCTTAGGAATCATGTGCATAAGAGACATGTGTAAAGGCTATCTTTTTATCACATCAAGATATAAAATATGTTCTGGATATTGGCATAAGTATCTCATAAGATGTCAAGCAGATAGATAGTGGTATTGTTTGTAATAATTTATCAGCTTTTAATGCCGAAAATTTAGCACTTTATTACAAATGACATATTTAGAAAAATAAATTTTATTTGAAAAAAATTATAAACTAAAGCTAAATATATGTGCATGTCCTACGATCTAGCTATTACATTCTTAGAAGCACATCCATCAGAAATGCCTATGCATTTTAACCAAAAGAAATATACAAGAATGTTCATAGCTATAAGCTGTGAACTAGTGCAAACTGAAAACAAAATCAATATGGTCATCAACAGAATGGGAAAATGATTGTAGTCATTCATATAAAAGCATTCTTATACAGCCAAGACAGTGACCAAACTACAACGGCATGTAATGATATGGATGTAACTCACACAAAATACTATTTTAAAAATCACATACAAAAAAGTATATACTATATGATTCCATTTATGAAAGGTTCAAAAACAGCAGGAACCTTTGATATGGGGAGTCGGTAGCTACTGCAAGGAGGCAAAATAAGGATTCCAGGAGATGACAATGTTCTGTTTCTTGATCTAGGTTTACTTCGTGAAAATCTATCTAGCTTGAATATTTTGTGTGTATTTCTGCATATTAATCTTCAATAGAATATTTAATGAGTATGTGAGCTGCCTAATTCTTTGTTCCAATTAGCCTGCAGTCCAACTAAGTATATTTTTGATGAAAATAAGGTATAGCCCTCAATTATGAGTCAATATCATGTAAATTTATTTCTACTATTGAAAAAAGTTACAAATGTGCTCTAGGTAATGAGAACCAAATTATAAATAATTGTTATATGTATAATAAGTAAAAATTAATGAACATATCTAATATTTTTAAAAACATTTCATTTGTGGTTACTTTGAGATAAAAATTGATCTAGTTAGTGAACATGTGCCATTATGGTAGTTAAAGGAAGGACAAGGCTTTCATACAAAGGGGCCCAAAGGGATACCCTTTGGCCCTGAGTACCACCTGAGTATTTGATAACCCACTATTGTGGTTTTGTTTTATTAAAAAATCTCATGGGAGTCTAATTGTATAAAATTTCCACAATTGGAGAATTTGAACTCAAAGGAATTTATCTTAAGAAATCACATTTATTGAGATGTAATTTACCTGAACAAAATTCATACTTTATAAATGTATAGCTTAGTAAGTTTGGACAAATTCACACAGTCCTGTAACTACCCTAGAATCATGGTATAGGACATTTCCATCATTCCCCAAATTCCCTTGTGTTCTTTTCAGTCAATTACCTTCCCTGCAAATCTGGCTCCTGGCAACCTTTCTGTCCCAGTAGGTTTTCCTTTTCTAGAATGTCATATTAATGAAATCATATAGTATGTAGCCATTTGTTGCTGTCTTCTTTAACTTAATAAAATGCTCCCAGGATGCAAACATATTCATGCATGTTTCAGTTGTTTCAATCTTTTTAAATTTATTGAAACTTGATTGCCCAGAATATCTTGATTATTTATTCAGTTATTGTAGGTTGGAGTGTACTATAAATGCTAATTAGGTTAAGTTGGTTGATAGTTCTATTCAGGTTTTTTATATTTTTTGAATCTTCTGTTTATATATTCTGCTGATTATTGGGTGAGAATTGTTAAAGTCTCCTACTATAATTGTATATTTATGGATTTCTCCTTTCAGTTCTATTGGTTTTTGCTTCATGTATTTAGAAGCTATGGATATATATATATATATATATATATATATATATATATATATTTAAGGCTGTTATGTTCTCTTGAAAAGTTAACCCCCTTATCTTCATGTAATGTCCCTCTTTATTATTATTATTATTGTTTTGAGACAGAGCCTCATTGTGTCACCAGGCTGGAGTGCAGTGGTGTGATCTCGGCTCACTGTAACCTCTGCCTCCCAGGTTCAAGCAATTCTCCCGCCTCAGCCTCCTGAGTAGCTGGGATTACAGGCATGTGCCACTATGCCCAGGTAATTTTTGTATTTTTAGTAGAGACAGGGTTTTACTATGTTGGCCAGGCTGTTCTCAAACTCCTGACCTCATGATCCACCCGCCTTGGCTTCCCAAAGTACTGGGATTATAGGCATGAGCCACTTCACTTGGCCTATTATTCTTAATAATTTTTCTGAAGTATCCTTTCTGATACTGACCATTGTGATGGTTAATTTTACATGTTAACTTGTCTAGACTATGGTGCCCAATTGTTTGGTGAAATACAGATCTAGATGTTGTTATAAAGGTATATTTTTAGATGTAATTAACATTTAAATTGGTAGACATTGAGTAAAGCAGATCACCCTCCATAATTAGGTGGGCCTCAGCCAACCAGCTGAATGTCTTAAGAGCAAAGACTGAGGTTTCCCAAAGCAGCAGCAATTCTTCCTCAACACTGCAGAATTAGAAACCATGCCTGTGTTTCCAGCCTGCAGATTTTGTACTGAAGACTGTAACATGAACTTTTCCCTGAATTTCTACCCCGTCAGCCTGATCTACAAATTTAGGACTGTTCCCATAAAAATGTCAGTAAATTTCTTAAAATCAATCAATTCATCTCTCTATCAGTCTCTCTCTCACCCTACCGATCTCTCTCTCCCTACCTCCGTCTCCTCCTACCCACTTTCTCCCTCTGTGTCTCAGGCTTATGACTGCTGCTTTTCAAAGCCCCGATCCTAGACAGGCCTGTGCATCTGAACCTCAGAGTATGGGCTTCTCAGAATTTCTTTCCTGCCTCTTCATGTCAGCTAAACTCTGTTTTGTATTTTTTGATGTGTGTGTGTTGTGGGTGCTTCTTGCCATGGTGGGGAGAGAGTTTGTGTTTTTTGTTTGTTTTATCTCATGGGAGTCTATTTGTATAAAATTTCCAAAACTGGAGAATTTGAACTCAAAGGAATTTTTCCCTTTAAGTTCCTTCTCCAGTAGCAGCAGACCACCTCTGCTTCTGTATCAGCACAGGAATCTGAACTGGGCATGTTTCTTGCTCCTCTTTCATTGGCAGACAATTTTTGCTTCTACCTGTCCCCCAGTAGCAGCAGACCTTTCCCTTGGACCAGGGCACAGGAGTGCTTCCTGTCCTCCTCTAGCAGAAGATAGCTTTTGCTTCCATGAGAGGTGGGTGTGACAAGCATGTGGAGTATCTTGCCTGTCCTCTGTGGTCTCCCGCCTGCCCTCCATCTTTTCTTTTGAGCACATGGTGGAAATCTGTGGAAATGATGTGGTGTGGAGGGTGGAGGTGCTTTCGTGCCTTGTGTCCAGTACTCCTAGGGATTCTATTCTGCTACACTAGCCTACATTTGACCTTTGAGATTTCATTAAAATGTTTATTCTTTGCTTCTTACCCATTTTAATGGTTTCCATCTCTTTCTCCATTGCTCTGCTAAAGGTGTGCCCTGCCTCTCTTTGAAGGTGTTTATGGCCCCTTTGGAATTCAGTTCATCTATTTTTTTGTGACTTCAGTTCTCTGAAGGGTTCAGAAAAAGTTATCATTGTGTCACTGTTCTTCTTTCCTCCCTTCATTAGGGGTTAGAGTGACATTCTTATAAGGCTTCTCATTTTTTAAGTGAAGCAGAACTTCTCAAAGGAAATTTTAAGTCATGGAATGCAGTCAATTTTATAACCTTCATTTGTTTTCTTACCCAAATTTAGACTATGAATTGAAGGCTGTTTCTTAATCTTTTAAAAATCCTATTCTTTATTTTTTCACATACAAACCTCATAACCTTTCAGGTTATCTGAAACTCAAAAAAAAAAAAAAAGATAACATATGAAACAATGCATCAAAGCAAAGAAACAAAACATGTTTAGTTTTAAGTACTCGTCCCAGTTTCCTAGAGATGATAGGACTTGCCTAGTTACATGTAATAAAACAAAAAATGCTAAATATTTGTTGTATGAATGAATAAACCCAAAGTTAGCTATTAAGTTAAACAGAATTAAAATTATTTGGATACCAAATGTTCCAGATACCAGGAGAGAAAAAAAATCCTAGCATGTTCTGGAGCCAAAACACTGTAAGTTGCAGTCTCTTCTCTCATGAACTAATGCACTGCCCTGCACCCTCCTCCCACAAATAAACATACATCTGCTACCAGGTAATTATCCAATCACCTTTATTTCAAACTCAATTCTAATCACTTTTTAAAAAGATATTTTGGTTGTAATAACCTATTAGATTTCCTGTCCTTATCTTTGCCAATTAACCTAAAGCTGAGTCTCTTAGCCTCCAACTGCTAACTTAGACCTGCATCAGGTCAGAGACAAATAGCTTCCTCTGCCAAGCTCTGGTTTCATTTGCAAAAGCAATTCAGTATAATATAGGCCTTAAAAATTTGCTCTACTCCTGAGTCCCAGTTCTTCTTAAGTTATTCCATACTTATTCCAGTATCCTGGTCCTTCTCTTTTTCTCTGGTACTTTGCCTTGACATGATTTCAAGCACCTAAGTTCCTCTCATTCTGTGATTCTGCTTTGTCCTAACAGTTTTCTGTCAGACCAGAGTTCACTTATCAGGTTCCTGTAACAACTGAAAACTGTCTTCCTGGCAGCCTGAATCTCCCCATCTCTGCTCTCCATCTCCTCTTTACCGTGCTTCTAACTCCTGTTGCTAGGCCCATTTTAGCTCTTGTTGAAGCTTTCCTACCCCTGAAACTGTGATTATGTGTTATCTCTTTCTGTGTTCTCTGCTTGCCTGAACTCCCTCAGGTCGCCTGCAGCTGAGTGTACCCGTGTCATCCAGCCACCTTGGTGCAGTTTCCAGGATTGACCCCTCACTGCTTGTCTTTCCTTTTCTTACCATATTAAAGCTATCTGTCTCAGCAATCTTATCCATAGTGCTGATTTTATGTTAGGATCATAAAGAAAATATATAAATTATACCAGCAAAAATAATTTCAGTTCTCAACCACTAACCTGACGGAATGCCATAGCTGGGAAGAATGCATTTCTTTCTCAGCAGACGGTTGGGACAATGCTCCTTATTCTCTTTCTGGCTAGTCTCTGTTGTATTTTTCATCTCATTGCCTTGTCTGTTGGCAGTGAAATGTACAGGGGTATAGAAGAAACATGGTAAGGAATAGAGAAGAAAAACAAAAGAAGAGGGAAGCTTCCAATTTCATTAAATGAGACCATTGGCTCTCCTCACCATCCTGCCAGCACACCAATCTTCCATATTAGGTGCAAAACACACACATACACAGACACAGAAGATTTAAGAGTTTTATTAGAGAGAATATAAACTGGAGGGAAAGAGAAAGGGAAGCAAACCCTCATCTTGTCATGTTTTATGTCACAGCTAACGATTACTATAGTATGTTTATTATGGAACCTAATTATTGGTCTTAGCAAATGTGTACCTAAATTATAGTCATTAATAAATGAAAGAGATTTTGTATTTCCAAGAGCTATATTAGACACCAACCTTAATGTTCTTACTGTTAAACAAAGAGAGAAATCTTTGTTTAAAAATAAGCAGAAGTGTAAAAACTGAATATTAATGTATATTTTAATTATTTGTAAAAGTGTATATATTAACTATTGCTTCCTTTTAAAATTTAATAAAAGTCAATATGAAAACAAATTTTCCAGGAGACCCTCCCTTCATCACTACTACACCCTTGTTTTCCACATTCCACACAACCCAGAAGAAGGATCAAACAGCTACACCACAATCCTCACAGTAGTCCTGGCTTCACCAGGAGCCTATTCACTGTTCCAAATCGGAATGGTCTTTCTGCAAAACAGACAATTGCCACAACTTTGAAATATTATCTATTACACATTTTAACACAGCCAGATATTACCTGAGACCCTCAGCCAGTTCTGCAACCAAATAACTTAGACCAATATCAAAATATTTGAGCTAGGTAGTTAGTTCTGCTCCCCACCCTAGTACTTCCGCACCACAAAACTAAAGACCAGTCTTTCCCTAGAGCTCTCATTCTTTTGATACACTTTGCTGCTTGTTCCTCCTGCTATATTGACTTCCTTCCCTCAAACTCTTCTGAATTGTCCTCTATATCTTCAAATTATCTTATGTATTAGCTGAGCAGATTTTTCTTTCTTTAAGGAGGTGACACCTGTCCTCACATTTGTACCACTTGGATATGGTGGAAGAGGAGTGACTGCATTCTCTTGGATAACTGTCATCTCTTATGTCTTATCTTCTCTGAAGAGTCATGCCATAATGTCATATGAGTCTACTTCCTTGCCACTACAATCATTTGAATTTTCAATAAATTACTTAAACTTGCCAAAATTTGGGAGACCTCATACTCTTTCTTTCCATCAGAACTCCCACTATAATTTTAGAAGGCTTCAGGATTCATGTAAATGAATTATCCAATACTCTTAAACCAGAAAATCCTGGACCTTCTTAATGTCCGTGCTATTCTCAGTCTACTTTGGCAACAAAATAATAATGTTATATTCTATTTATCACCTTAAATGGCTCTATTTAAAACAATGTAAATACCAGCATTCCATAGTCTGACAAAAGCCTCTAACTATCCTTCTCTCTTACTCTTCTGATCCATGGAACTTCTTAAACAGAGAGAATATTATCTTTTTGATGAATACTTTCCTCTTGACCTGTCAGCCCCCTTAGGGCTTCTATCCTTTTCGTAGATGCGTGGGTGCCATGGTGTATGGTTTATCATCTAAACTAACCTCTCACCAGCTTCCTCAATTATGAATACCATGAATCCCATCCTTCTACCACATACAACTAGAAAAATTCCAAATATAAATCAATTATATAGCCTCCCACCTGATTTCTAGAAACAGAGTTAACATTGTTAAAGGAAAACATGCACATCTACATGTAAACACATGCATGTCAATACCATTAACATTGATAAACCATGTCTCCCCGTAAATAAAAGTGCATCATCATGTGGGCCCTTGGCATTGTTCATCAATCTTTTCACTTTTTCTTAGCTTCTCTTTTTAATTGTAATTTTAAACTTCCACTATATTCCCACACAACCTCTCCCATTCTCAGCAAGTAACCTTGCTGCCTGTTTTCATTGGGAAAATTGAGAACATCAGTTATTTACATTCCTCCTCTCCCGTCACCTTCTCACCACAAATACCTTAATTGTTATATAATTATTTTCTCTAGTATTGGATGTAGTACCTCTTTTTTCATTTAGAGCTACTGTGTTATTAGCAGAAATATCTAAAAATGACCTTAGATGTTTCCTGTGGGTTGCATGGACAATGAGCTTGCTAGGACCTGGGTGAGTTTTTCCTTTTTCCAACTTACAGTACATACCCAAGTCCACCTTTCCACAGAACCAAAGGCTTCTTCTCTTAGCCAGGGTGAATCAGAGAATCTCTCAGACCTTTCAGATTCCTATTTCCTTAGATGGAGAATATCTAGCTTCCCCAGAGAATTCCTAATAATTGGCAAGCACACAAAATCCAGATTTCCCGATGCCATAAATCCAATGTATTCCCTTACTGTCAAGGCCACTTCTCATGCTTGCTCTGTTAATGGGGAGACACACAGAGGTGAGGTATTCTTTCACCAAAATGAAAACATGCATGTCCAGCAGACGCCCTGCTCCTGGCATGCTGCGCTGTAGAATGATAATGAGTCAAGAGGCCCTTTTACATCTTTGTCTTGCTGATCCCAGTCACGCCAGATTCTCCTTTTTTCAATAAAACTCTACCATTAATCTATGATGTGAATTTTTTTTCCCAATTTCTAGCCCAACTTGAGACAACTCCAATAGAACGTGGGGCCTGACAAGAGCCAGCACTTCTTAAATTTAATTGCAGACACCTCAACAAGGATCTTACATCATTAGACACTTTTCTGTATCTTTACTCTTCTATCTCTGCTTCTTTAACTCTCCTTATCTAATTCTCCTATATTTTAGCCTACATATACATGAAAGATACCTCAGTTCTAAAAAATATAAACAAAGGCAAAACAGTACTACATGGATCCTGTCATCTACTTGACTTACTCATAATCTTTCCTATTTGCCATATTTGAGGCAAAAAATACATATTGCTTTCTTTTGTTTCCCAGTGAGATATCCTCCTAGCCTTAGGCTTGCAACCCATGGTCCATACAACAGCCAAAGTAGTCACATATCACATCACATGACCTTCTTCTTAAAAATCTTTACTGGTTTTGATTTAGAAATTGAGTTCATCCTCCTATCCCCCGGTCTCTGATAACCTCTCACTCACTAAACTATAGCTATACCATTCTTTCTTCTTTAAGGTGTGTTTTCCAGTAAATGTTCTTGTTTGCTTGTAAACGAGTGGCTGTTCTTTCCTTTTTTAGTTTCTGCCTTAGGATCTTTGCATTTGTTGTTTATGCTGCCTAAAATGTTCTTCCACAAAATTTTGAATGTGTTTACTTGTTAACATGCACCTTTCTTGGTATATGTTCTTGTTTACCTGCAAACAAGTGCTCAGAACAATACTCAGCACATAGTAGGTACTCATTTTAACAAACACTATTCTTCCTCGTAGAACAGCCTCATTCATACGTGGCTTTACTTATGGCCTCTTCAGTAATTTAATCCATAACTTTACATGGGTAGATCTCATTGTCTAGTGTCTCATTCTTTCCATGTTTCTTGATTCTAATTTAAAGTGAGTCTGTATTGCATCTTGTTTTCATTTGGGCAGAATATTTGGCACCAAGGCCTATCATAGGTCACTAGCTAGGTGAAACAATAAATAGAAAGTATACATCACAGTCATATTTAAGTTGACAGGTCTTTCAATATAAAACAACCAGTGTAAACCAAGAATCTTCACTGCAAAGAACTTTATGAATTAATGCATTATGAATTAACACAATTTAGCTGAAGCTTATCTTTAGTCCTAATATGTCTACTCTGTAAATTAAGGCACACCTTAACTATATAGTTATTACTGCCCTAAGCAGAAGTTTTCAAAGCCCTTTATAAATATGTTGCTTCTGGATGAAACTGATGATAGTGTGGCCATTCTCCTGTACAATTGCTTTTTCTCACTTGACAAGAAAATAGGTTGTGTGGTTTTTACTTTAGCACATTTTCGACACTTTTGCTGGAAGGTAAAACATTGTGCCTAGCCCATTCATCAAGTCAGTCTCATGAAGAAAGGGAATGTACTAGAATAAAAGAGACTTTGTTCAAGGAGGCAATTGGATGTACAAGTATAGAGGTCAGTAGAGAGAAGTGGGCTGGGATAGGCACTTGGGAAGCTTCATCATAGAGATAACATTGGGAGGTGACAGAATGAATGGCACTATGTAGGGAAATGTTGGGGGGGGGAAAAAAAAACAAGTGGTCCTATGATTTCTGACATCTGCAGGTGGAGTAGAGGACAAGAATCTCCCCCTCCAAATAGACTAAAAAGCAGTGCAAAGAAAAACATGAAGGAGTATGGAAGCAAATGAGTCAAGGAAAGATCCTGTTTTAAGAAGAAAAACACAGTAATCTTTGTCACATAATACTGAGAGTTTAGGACCAAAATAGTGTGTTAGTTGGTAAAGAAGAGTTAAATTTACTGGATAAAACTATTTTCTTTGTCATAGTTAGGATAAGCCAGATGTAGAAGGTTAAAGAGTCAGTGGGATGTAAGGAAGTAGATTTTTTTTAAAGGACTGAACAAAACAACACAACAAAAATGTGAATTGATATGGAAAACAACTAATGTATCCGTGATCTTTGAAAACACTCATTGATTAGCCATGGCATTTACTGTTTAGTAAAGAAACACATGTATCCCTTTGGATTGATGTTTTCAAAATGTCTAGAGACTAGACAAATTAATTTTATTTTTTAACTTACTAAAGACAAATAATTTTGTATTAGGTACATGTGATTGTATTTCGTTTGTAACATTTGTAATCTTTTTAAAAAATCATCCATGTCTTAACTCAATAACTATATAATATCTTTAGTCTTTGGTTTGTACTCAGCATGTGCATAATGCTTTTAAATTTACCCCAATATTGAGTCCAATGACTACCTTTAGGAAGATATAGGAATTATTAATGTATAAATAATTAATTAAGATATTTACTGCATTCATTAAAACATATCAGTGGGAATTCCTTGTGAGACTTTTTTTATTAAAGAAAAATACTATTCTCGGGGGATACATAAACATTATGATTAATTTAATTCCAAAATCTCATTTAAGCTAATATTTTCCATCTTTACCATTACAAAACATGTTACACGCTATTACAAATATCCAAATTGTTTGTTTTGGTTTAATCTAATAATGTAAAACATATTAAAGTACTTTAACTGTAAACATTTACCTAAGTAATGGCTACTTCTGCCATCTGGTGGCAGAATTAAAAGTTATATTCATAATTGTTATCAAGCCTGTAAACCAGGCCTCACTAAGCAATTCTAAAATAATCTCCCACATTGCAAGTATCATCTTTCACTTGAAAAACTTAAACATTTACAGGCGTTTTTGTTTTTGTTTTAGTGGGATGATGCTCTCTAGTATTTATTGGAACATTGATATGTGTGTGCTGGGCACATTAATAATGCTGCATGCTGACAAAGAAACCATCAATTTTATATCAACAATCAAGTTATATATAAAACCTAATAATAATTTTCTCCATATATGCTACAATTTTATATCAACAATCAAGTTATACATAAAACCTAATAATAAATTTCTCCATATATGCTACATATAAAGCAATTTCCAGCATGTCTAATTTTCAAAAATTAATAACCATTATATCTAAAGTAAGCTTTTAAAGGGAATGACGTTTTACTATACAACCTGGTATTTATAATTTGCTACACTGCCTACAACTTGGCTTTTTACCATGCCTTAGGCATTATAACAACCATTGCTATATGAAAATATTTTAAAATTTAATAATAGTTTGAACTCTGAGCAAGTTTATTTGCATTATAGACATTTTACTGTATTTTTATATTGGGATCTTCTCTTTATTTAAGAAATTTGAAAGGTTATGTGTAATTATGTGTCAGAGAATCACAGAATGGAGGAGTTGGAAGGGCTCTCAGACATCAGAAGGTTTGTTTCTCTGCCCAAAAGATGAATATTTTCTACACTATTATTAATAAGTGGTTATCCAGCTCTGCTTATATAATTTCAATTATAGGAAAACTCTGCTACAGTTTCGACAACACTCCTCCTCAGATAACTCTTCTAAAAACCTGAAAGGTACTTCCCTGTATCTTATCTCTATTGGCCTTGGTTGGTTCTCTGAAGCCCTGTCAAATAAATTCATATTCTTCACTATTTGAAGACAGTTGCCATGTTTTCACCGCCCACGTATTCTTTCCTTTAGGGTAGACATACCTAGTATTCTATTCCTCACATGCCACATCAGTTTCTCCACCAATCTGGTCTTTCTCTCTTTTTCTCCCAGTTTGAAACTATAGACCCCAAGACTGGCCTCTCCTTTCTTGGTGTCATCTGACAATCAAATCAAACGGCTGGTGTTTACCTGGGAGCCCTTTCTATGTGTGCTCTTCTTCTTTCATATCAGACAACTCTGATTAAAGGGAGAAGCCCCAGGCCAGGAAGTAGAATTCTGAGCTTGAGTTCCATCTCCATTACTTATTAGCTCTGTGGCCATAAATACATCTGACAATCTCTTTGACATTTATACTCCTCAACAGTAACATTGGTATTATAATATGTAATGAGCTACAGCCCATTAGCTACATTACAGCCAGCTAAAATTTCCAATAAGCCATTCTCATTATGTTCTTCCCTTCTTAAAGTCTTTGAATGGCTTCCGTTGCTCTGAGGATGAAGATAACGCTTCTTAGTTTGGCTTAAGAGGCACGACGTGAATTGGCCTCCAGCATCCTATCTGGCCTCATCACGTGTCATATTTCCCAGAGCTCTCTCCTTTCAGGCACATCCGTCTTCTCTCAGTTTCTTATTCTCACCATCCCGCACAGGGCTTATGCTTCTGTGCTTCCTGTCTCGTAATCTTAGTTAGTTAGTTAGTTAGTTAGTTAGTTAGTTAGTTAGTTAGTTAGTTGAGACGGAGTCTCGCTCTGTCGCCCAAGCTGGACTGCAGTGGCGCGATCTCGGCTCACTGCAAGCTCCGCCTCCCGGGTTCACGCCATTCTCCTGCCTCAGCCTCCCGGGTAGCTGGGACTACAGGCGCCTGCCACCACGCCCAACTAATTTTTTGTATTTTTAGTAGAGACAGGGTTTCACCGTGTTAGCCAGAACGGTCTCGATCTCTTGACCTTGTGATCTGCCCGCCTCGGCCTCCCAAAGTGCTGGGATTACAGGCGCCAGCCACAGTGCCCGGCCCTTATAATGTTCCTTAGTAGCCCTCCTTCCTTACTTACCCCTTGCCCATCCTTAGTCAGAGATAAAGAATTATTTCCTAAGAGAATCTTCTGCCTACCTCCCCAACCAAGTTAAAATCACCTAATGCATGGGTTTGTGGCACCATGTACTTCCTTCCACTCATTCGACTTCTTTCGTTTGTGTAATTACTTGACTATGTCTGAGTCCTCTAGCAGATTTTAAATTGTATGAGGGCCAAGACCTCATCTGTTTTTTTGTGCCCAATTTTCCCCTAGTACGTGGCCCACTACTTGATCTATAATAGGTCATCAATAAACACTTATATCATATAAATTGTAATTCAATACTGCCAAAGAAACTAAAAATTAAGAGTTGGAGATGCTGGAAAGAGGAAAAGCCCAGGGATATGTACTCAGTATTTAGCAATGGATCTCCCCTCAAGGAATTTTCTAATTCTGAGATGCAGAGGATCAAAGCTAAAAAGTTAGAGACTCAAGGCCTGTGCCATGAAGCCTGGCTGATTTGTTTGTTTATTTTTGTATATGCTGAGGTGGGAGGATCCCTGGAGCCCAGGAGTTTGAGGCTGCAGTGAGCTAGGATGGCACCACCGTGCTCCAGCCTGAGTGACAGAGTGAGATCCTTCCTCTAAATACATACATACATACATAATACATTTAAAAAAAAAAGTTAAAGAGAAAGCCACTGAAAAACAGAGTAAAATTTTCAGTAGTCTTTTGGTGCTAGAAGACAAAATTGGAGGTAAGAACCTAGTGAACACCTCACGGCTCTGGATTGGGAGCCCTGGAACTATTCATATGTTTTGCTTTGTTTTGCTTTCCTTGTTTTTTCACACGTTTTTTTCTTTTTAAAAAATCTATCTGGAGGCTTTGATTTTTGAGCTTACTTATAGTCTCTCAGAAGAGACAGAAAGACAATGGGAAGTCTAGCTTATGATACAATTCCAAGGTAAAATCTGTCTCTCACTCCCTTCTCACCTCTGTATTTTCCCCCTTAGGATAAAGAACATCAAATCTTTGTCATAAGATATTTTGTCTCACTCCTCTATTTATGATGCCTCATTATTCTCTCATTACATTTTAGTAGGGTTATCTTGAGTTATGCACTCTCAAGGAATGGGACATCTCTGCCTTTTACAACTTATGTCCAATCTGTCATCTTGCCATATTCCAGGGGACTTTCTATCTCATGTCTATAATTGACTATTAAAGGTTATCTGTCCATTGTCCTACTTGTAGGATATATACATTTCTTGGAATTACCTGGCTTACTCAAATTTTCTGTTATTCACTTATTTCTACTCACACAGATATTACAAAGATATATCTACTTCATAGACAGATATAGGTTATACAAAAAAAAAAAACTCCAAAAGATTCCTACGTACACTGCCCTGAAGTATAATCCAGATGAGACCAATTACTACCTATTCAGTTATGGTAGCTGCCCAGAATAATTTTTATCTTCTTCTATAGTAACTTCAGCCCCTGATAATTTCTATATTTTCTTCTATTTTGCAATTTTAGTCTACTTTTTTTTTCTGGAAGTGATAACAAGTGGTGAAAGGAAGACATTAAGATTAAAAAAAGAGAGAGACAGAAGTTAGAGTTTGAATAATTCACCACACAAAAATGTATAAATTAAACTCTGAGTAATCACACAGTTTATATATTTTATTCTTCTTAACATCTTTGTTCCTTTTTTAAATCATGAATACTCTTAATGTTATTCCTCTTAGGGAATCAGATGTTGGTTCATTTGGTACAATATTAAAAGCATTTATTATGGTCTTTGTCTTCAGAATTAGGGTAGGTGCTTTTTTTAACTTTTCTCAAAAGAAACTATTCTTTCTCACATTGTCTCTGGAAAAAATAGTTGGCTATCTCAGAAAATTATTGGGTTATACAATCAGATCATGATAAGACACTGAACTCCAGGTATGTGTAGATAGATAGATAGATAGATAGATAGATAGATAGATAGATAGATAGATAGAGACATGAATCATTTGGGTTTTAAGTAAACATTTGCTTTCTCAGATATTCTGTTAATCAGATGGAGGGCTGGTTTTAGGCAAAATGGTGAAGAAGGGCAATGAGTCTCTAACACCTCCTCTTTGGCCAGATTGCCATCTTCACCCCAGTCCCTATCTTCTGACCACAGAGGAGATAATCAGAGAGGGACATGGCAAGAACTAAAACATTCCTCCCCTTATCATCTCTCATCAACAAGTCCATTTCTTCAAAACCATCTCAAGTAACTTAAAAACAACTGTATAATCTCAAGCCTTTCCTTGTAACAGAAAATAAATTCAAACAAAAAAAGTGGGCTTTTCTCAGGTTCTTTTCAGACATTATTTGTGTGATGGTGACCTGAAAATGTTGTAGGTAATTTGCCTCAAATGACACTATGATTAAGTAAATGCCCATGTCTTATACATAACTTATAATGTGACTTGGCGTTTATAAAGTGTTTCATCCTGATTTTATAAATGAATAGAGCAAACTCAAACTTATCAAATAAACTAATTCTTATTCACAGTATACAATTGGTTCCCACAACAATCGTCAGAAACTTAGTTATTTTTCCAAGCTTGGAATACTTTCATCCCTTCTCATATTGACACGTAAATTCAGTGGTTTATGACCATAAGTAAATGAGTTTGAGATTGAAAATTCAGCATTCTCAAAGTTCCATCTCAGAGTCTCTGTTCCTACCATTGTGCTTCATCTGTCAACCTCCATTTTCTCCTGTGATCTCCTATCTTGGCTTATTTTCTTTACCGTACTCTTTTTGAAATTCAACCTTAGCACATAGGTCTACTTGGCTTGGAAGACATTTGTTTGGACAGTATGTAAAGATCTGTGCCTCATTGTGTAATCCTGAAAAGACTGTGTGCCTTATGATTTGCAAAATATATATTTGACTGTGGAACTAATGTGGCATATGCCTGGACAATCTGTCAATCTCCTATAGTCTTGTTCTTTCTATCTTTTAGTACATGGTGAAAACAATGGAAATAAATGACAGAATTTACTGACAGCTTTCAGATTTGTATTGCCAAGGAATACATTATTGTTTTGAAGACACCTGATTAGTAAAATCATAAATTAGGAAATAGAGAAAGTATTTATTCCACCAAAAACACATGTGTGCACGCGCGCACGCACACACACATGCAAAGCTCCTTCCTCACTCCTCTATTTAATAGTTTATTATTGTTTTCATTGTTGATTTGACAATAACTATTTTCCAGGTCTGCCAGAAAAGATCTGAAGACATATGAACACTTACAAATGTTGCACATTTGTTTTAATCCATATATATTTCAATAATACATTTTTATTATTTGTAGTATTGGCATTATTGTTTTTATGCTATTGGTGATAATGATGGGATATCAAAGTTTCAAAAATATAGCATCAATGAAAGAATAAAGCTAGAAATATAATGGCAAAGTTCTTGAGTTTCATTGCTTTTTGATTTGACTAAAATCTCTTCTGCTGCTGCAAAACACATGACACTTGGTAGAAAGCATAGCATAATATTGGCACAGCGTACTCTACTGTATTATGTGGAAGTGTAGTAACAGTTCAAGCAGAATTGGGACGTTATGTTTATACAAAGCATCACTACAAATTTGGTATGAGATTTAGAAATTTTTGGATGTAGTATACCTGTAGGCTGGTTTGCTTCCAAGACTATTTTTATTATTTAATTTTAGTTTATATAAAGTGAAGAGATATTTTTAAAGAATACACTACTGTGGGATAAAGTCAACACAATAAAACATAGGAAGAATAAATGCCAGCCTCGGCAACTTAGTGAGTCCCTGTCCATACAAAAATTTTTTAAAAATCAAAACAAACGAGCATGGTGGTGTGCACGTGTAGTCCTAGATACTCAAGGAGGCTAAGGTGGGAGGATCGCTCAAACCCAGGAGTTTGAGGTTACAGTGAGCTATGATTGTGCCCCCACACTCCAGCCTGGACAAAAGAGTGAGACAAAAGAAAGAAAAGAAGAAAGGGAGAGAGGGAGAGAGGGAGAGAGGGAGAGAGGGAGAGAGGGAGGGAGGGAGGGAGGGAGGGAGGGAAGGAGAAAGGGAGGGAAACATAGGGAGACAAGATGAAGGAAAGTACATGAGAAATATGGCAGAAGCATGATTTAACAACATTTAATGAGTATAAAAACCAGGATATTAGGTGATCACAAAATAAGTATAAACTGAGACTGTAATATTGCTGCATAGAAGCTAAGATTGCAGCAAATAAAATAATGAATCTCCAGAACAAGGAGGTCAATAGTCTCCTATACTTTCTACAGGTCAAAGTATTCTGTCAACATCATAATTTAAGAAAGCCATAGGTGAACTAAAGAACTTTTAAAAGAGAGTAAAACAGACAGTGTGAGAGCTGAAAACAGTTTTTTCTTTTTCTTTTTTTTCAATCCAGTCTATCACTGATGGGCATTTGGGTAGACACTGTACATGCATGTTTATCGCAGCACTATTCACAATAGCATTGCTGATTTTGTTGTTGTTATAGTAGTTATATGTTTCCTATTGATATTGACTTCCATGTTTCTGACCCCGGAACCCATATATTTATTCTGAAACACTTTTATACAAAACAATTTGGCTTGATATCCTCAATTATGGATTCTGATAAGCCCTATAACAAGTTTACTTCTCTGACAAGTAATCATTTATGTTATATTTTCTATAAAACTGTTATAGAAAAACACATAAAATACAATAGTAAATGTAAAAACAGAAGGCACATTGTATTGTGTTATACATGTATCCTACAAAGTTGTGCAAAAATCTGTTAAAATAAAAAAATTACATCAGAATGTCAGAATTATTTTAACAAGATGGTTGGCTCACAGATTTCCCCCTAAGTTTTCTGTAATGTTATCATTATGTATTTAGGTTGGGTTTTTCTAAACTCTCATAAAATATTTGATTCAGCAATGTCATAGGATTAAAATCAACATGTAAAAATAAATTGCATTTTTATACATTAGCAATGAACAGACTGAAAATGAAATTAGGAAAATAATTCCATCCACAATAGATTCAAGAAGAATAAAATATTTAGGAATAAATTTAATAAAATAAGTGAAAAATTGATACTCGAAACTATAAAACATTGCTGAAAGAAATTAAACAAGACCTAAATATATGGAATAGCATCCTATGTTCATGTATCAGAAGACTTAATATTGTTAAGATGGCAATACTCTACAAATTGGTCTATAGATTCAATGGAATCTCTATCAAAATCTCTGCTTTTTTGGTTTTGCAAAAACTTACAAGCTGATCCTAAAATGTCTACATAAATACAAAGATGCCAAATGGCCAAAGAAACCTTAAAAAATAACAAATTTGGAGGAATTACATTTCCCCATTTCAAAACTTATTACAAACCTACAGTAAGGAATAGGGTACTGGCATGATGACAGACATGTAAATAAATGGAATATAATTAAGAACCCAGTAATAAACTCTTACATTTATGATCTATTGATTTTTTAACAAATATGCTAGGAAATTTTCATAGGAAAGGAATAGTCTTTTTAAGAAATGGTGCTGAGACAATTGGGCATCCATTGTAAAAATATAAATTTCTACCCTTATTTCACAGCATACAGGAAAATTAAATAAAAATGGATCATGGACCTAAACATAAGAGGTAAGGTTATAAAACAGAAAACATTGGAGTAAATTTTCATAATCTTGGGTCACTCCCTGACTCATTAGATTGTATTAAAAGTACAAGTGATAAATAAACAATACACTAGGCTTCATCAGAATTTAAAAGTTTTATGCTTCAAAACATTCCACAGAGGCCAGGTGCAGTGGCTCACATCTGTTAATACCAAAATTCTGGGAGGCCAAGGTGGGAGGATCACTTGAGATCAGAAGTTCAAGACCAGCCTGCCCATCATGGTGAAACCCCATCTCTATATAAAAAACAAAAATTAGCCAGGTGTGGTGATGGGCACCTGTAATCCCAGCTACTAGCGAGGCTGAGGCAGGAGAATCACTTGAACCTGGGAGGCAGACGTTGTAGTGAGCCAAGATTGTGCCACTGCATTCTAGCCTGGGCAACAGTGAGACTTCATCTCAAAACAAACAAACAAACAAACAAAAAATGCCATAGAATGGGAGAAAGTATTTGCAAGTCATAAGTCTGATAAGGGATTTATATCTAAAATATATAAAGAATGCTTACAAATCAATAACAAAAGAGTAAATAATTCAACAAATGGTTAAGGGAATTGAACATTTTTCCAAAGAAGATATATGACTGGGCAATAAGCACATGAGAAGGTACTCAGGAGTAGTCATTAGGGGAATGCAAGTAATGGCCACAATGCCATGCCCCGTTCACATCTATTGAAATATAATCAAAAGAAAGACAGCAAATGTTGATGAGAATGAGAGAAGGTGGAACACTCATACATTGCTGAAAGGAACGCAAAATGCTATAGGCAGTTTGAAAACTGTCTGCCAGTTTCTCATATGCTAAACACAGTTAACCCTATAAGACAGCAGCTCTACTCCTAGTTATCTACCCAAGAGAAATGAAAGCAGATGTCTACACAAAGACTTGTACATAAATGCTCACAGCAGCTTATTCACAATGCCCCCAAAGTGGGAAAAGCCCAATTCCTCAACAATTAGTGAATGAATAAACAAAATGTGGCACACAGCCATTCATTGTTTAATGATGGGAATATGATCTGAGAAACGTGTCCTTAGACAGTTTTGTCACTGTGAGTATATCAATAGAGTGTACTTACACAAACCTAGATGGTATAGCTTACTACACACCTAGGTTATATGGTCTAGCCTATTGCTTCTAGGCTACAAATATGTACAATATGTTATTGTCTTGTATACTGTAGGCATTGTAACACAATGGGATTTTTGTGTCTAAACATATCTAAACATAGAAAAGTAATGCTAAAAATCCAGCATAAAGATAAAAATGATACACATTTTCTCGGCACTATGAATGAAAACTACAGGATTGTAAGTTGCCCTGGGTGAGACAGTGAGTCAGTGGTGAGTGAATGTGAAGGCCTAGGACACTACTGTACATTACTGTAGACTTTATAAATACTATATACTTAGGCTAAACTAAATTTTCTTTTTAAAAAATTTTGTTCAATGATAAATTAACCTTAGCTTACTGTAACATTTTTACTTTATAAACTGTTTAATTTTTTAACTTTACGGATGTCTTATATTAACAGTTAGCTTAAAACATACATTGTACAGCTGTACAAAAATATTTTCCTTATATTCTTATTCTATAAGGTTGATTCTATTTTTAATGTTTTTTTAATTTTAATTTTTTTGTTAAAAACTTAAGACGTACACATTAGCTCACGCCTACACAGCGTGTCAGGATCATAAATATCACTTTCTTCCACATCCACATCTTCTCTCACTAAAAGGTCTTTAGGAGAAATAACATGCATGCAGCTGTCATCACCCATAATAACCATATCTTCTTCTGGAATTCCTCCTGAAGGACCTGCCTGAGACTATTTTATAGTTAACTTTTTTTTAATAAGTAGAAGTACACTTAAAATAATAATAAATAATACAGTAAATATATAAACCAGTAACTTTATTTATTATCATCAAGTATTATGTATTGTACATAATTTTATGTGCTATACTTTTTTATGATTAGAAGTGCAGCAGGTTTGTTGACACCAGCATCACCACTAACACATAGGTAATGCATTGTGCTACAACTTAAGGACAGCTATAACATCACTAAGCAATGGAAAATTTTCAGCTCTATTATAATATTATGGGATCATCGTCCTACATACAGTCTGTCCTTTACCAAAGTGTTATGTGGCACATGACTGTATATCCATAGAATGGAATATTATTCAGTCATAAAAAGAAATAAGTACTGATAAATGTTACAACGTGAATGAACTTTGAAGACGTTATGCTCAATGAAATAATTCAGACATTAAAAAACACAAATTATTTACATTAAATGTCCAGAAGAGACAAATATAGAGAGATAGAAAGTAGATTAGATGTTTCCTGGGGTTGAAAGTCAGAATAGGTATGGACTTTTTTTGGGGGTAATGGCAATAGAGTAAAATTAGGTTGAGAAGATAGTTGCACAATTCTGTAAACTTACTAAAAATCCTTACATTGTAGAATTAAAATGGGCAAATTTTATGGAAATTAAATTACTATAATATATAAATAAAAATGCAAAAATATTTGAGAATCCCATGAAAGATCTGTAATAAAAATTTTTAACCATTTTGGGGGGAGGTGAATAGATTAGATGTTTTATTAAGATATATCGTATCCTCCAAAATTCTTATAATTATGTGACTTTTTTCCTTCAAAACACAATTCATAATCTGGAATACAAAGTGTATTAGTCCATTCTTTCACTGCTATAAAGAAACACTTGAGGCTGGGTAATTTATAATGAATAGAGGCTATCTGGCTCATGGTTCTGCAGGCTGTACAGAAAGCATAGTGGCTTCTGCTTCTGCGGAGTCCTCAGGAAACTTAAAATCACTGTGGAAGGTGAAGGAAAAGCAGGTACGTTTTATGTGGCTAGAGTAGGAGCAAGACAGAGGGGAAAGATGCTACACACTTTTAAACAACCAGATCTCGTGAGAACTCACCAACATGAGAACAGCACTGAGGGGATGGTGCTAAACCATTCATGAAAGATCCACCCTCATGATCTAATCACCTCCCACCAGGCCCCACCTCTAACACTGAGGATTACAACTGATCATGAGATTTAGGTGGTGACAAAGATCCAGACCATATCACCAAGTGTCAGAAATATGAACAAGAATGAACAAACAGAAAATTGTCTATAATTTCTAATTAAATGATTGGCGTATTTTTTGAAGGCAGAATGTTTTGTGTGTGAAGGATATATTGACGCTAAGTAGAAAAATGTTGAAAGCATAAGGATTTAGTTTGCCACTGATGGGAAGACATAAAAGTATAGAAATGACTAGTGGTATTAGTAACCTTTTTGTGTATTTGTCAATTACATTACAATTTCACATACTGAGTACTGTGTAAATAGCTTACATATATTAATCTACGGATACAAACATATCATGAAAATAATTTCTTTTCCAGAATTTGCCAATAACAATTCTTAATCATTGCTAAACATAACATCTTATTACTAGTAAGATTTACAGAGTTTATCTCACAACTACCACATTGAACAGAACTTTCTTACACTTTGAGAATGAACTTTCAATTATCTATAATGATATACTGAAATGGGGCTTATCAATAATTTTTAAAAGTTTGCACAGGGTTTTATTCTCATCGGCTCAATTATCTTCAGAGTCTTTCATCATCATTTGCTACATGTTCAGAGAATGCATATTAATTTTAATAGTGGTCCAGTAGAGAATAAATTAACATTCTAAAGCCAAATTTAAATAAATTTTAGGTAATCTAAAGCTTTAGATTCATGCCATTTATTAATTTCAGGAAAATCAGAGCATGAAATTTAAGACAGATCTGTGTTCTAATTCTATGTCTCTTATCAACTGCAATCTTAGATGTTTATCTTATCCAAATTTGTTTTCTCATTTGCTGGATGCAGGGCATAGTTTTAGTGTATTTTTCGAAGAGTTATTGTTAAGATCAAAGTGATAATGCTGTAAAAGTTACTAAATAACAAAGTTACTAAACAAAATGTACCTATCTTGTGAGATTTCAAGTATATTCTCTGAACTATAGTTTGTTCTTTAGCTACCAGTCCAACAACATTTTTTGTCCCCATCTCAATATCTGCCTTTGGAGATAAGTATTTCGGGAAGAAAAGTTTAAAACAAATGATATAATCAACATAAGGGAAAGGAAAAAGTCAAAGCAAAGTACCCAAAAAGACCAGGAAAGGGAACATGCAGAAAAGGAATCTATTCTTAATAGCCCTTACTATTTACAGAGAGCCTAGATACTTTGTTTCAAAATACTACTTATGAAATTAGGCCACTGTTAGGATTTAAACAGTCATTTATATATTAAAACTGTACAATGTGCATATAAGTTATGTCCAATAAAAACTCACTTCTTGAATAAACTCATACAGAAAAAACTGCTGAAAATATTGACTTTTTTGTTGCTATAATTAAAATAATTTTTATTTCAAATTCAGTGAGTCTTTTTAGAATACAACAGGAGAATTACTCTCCGATATTAAGAGAGTTCTAAAAAATAAACAGTTAAGGACAAAGCTTGAACTTTAATTTAATACATCCTGGACTTAAAACACATTTCACTGATGCAGTGAGTAGTCTTTATTATACTTTGTAAAAGGTTGAAAAGTTTCCAAATTTTGGATTTGAATGTAAGATTTAAGAATTTGATGATGTTTGTGAACAAAAGACGTGGTTAAATTCAAATGTACTGGTTATTTAAAAAGGAAATCAACCTAAGACATCTGAGAAGCAATATATATTCATAATCCACTGAGAAGCGTCTCATTTATGCACGGCCCATTAATAAATTATATAGGTAGATAATAGATACTTGGAGGTATTAAGACGTTATACTTTATGACTTCTGGGATATCCAAACTGGACCACAGAGCAAAGAAACTAGCATTTTAAAGAGGCAACATTAACATTACCTTGTCTCTGAGATTCTGATTTTGGGAATAAATCTTACTTTATTCATTTAACATCTTTTAGAGAATTTCATTTTGAATTATTACTAGTGCTTACTATAGATGTAGGTAGACTATATATCTTTGTAACTTACAGAAAACTAGACACTTGAAGTCAGTTTTTCGTAAGTATTTTTCAAAGGATATTAAAGTTGTCACATACAAACAAACTGGTAGCTAGCTATTTAAAACTAAATTTGAGAGTAACTTGTATGTGCAGAAACCAGACTGGCAATTTGTTTATTCAGAGTAACTGGAAGGTAAGCAGAAGGAGTGGCATGTACCTATAACTCTTAAAATTTTTTGACATTGAGAGCAAAGAGGTATGATGGTAGCTGATGGGTACAGGATAAAGGTTTGCATGTTTTGTTGTTTTGTATGTTTGGGGTACTGTTTATCTTAGTTTGATACAAATAACAAAATATTGACAGTAAGAATCTAAAGGAGAAAAACTCAATGAAAATACTAGATAAGGCCGCGCGGTGGCTCACATCTGTAATCCCAGCACTTTGAGAGGCCGAGGCGGGTGGATCACCTGAGGTCAGGAGTTCAAGACCACCCTGACCAACATGGTGAAACCCCGTCTGTACTAAAAATAACAAAAATTAGCTGGGCACGGTGGCAGGCGCCTGTAATCCCAGCTATTTGGGAGGCTGAGGCAGGAGAATCTCTTGAACCCAGGAGGCAGAGATTGCAGTGAGCTGAGATCACGCCATTGCACTCCAGCCTGGGGACAAGAGTGAGACTTCATCTCAAAAAAAAAAAAAGAAAATACTAAAAAAGGAAAAATTACTTAAAGATCTTAGAATGTTGGAGACGTGGGATTCAGACCTCCTGGGATTGAAGAAAAGAACACCAACATTTCACTCAGATGAGAAGCACTGGCAAGATGGAGGCCAGTTTTAGAGATGTGGCAGCTGGACACTGAGGACTGCCCAGAAGATTCTCATTTTCAGCTGGGCACGGTGGCTCACGCCTGTAATTCCAGCTACTCGGGAGGCTGAGGCAGGAGAATCACTTGAACCCAGGAGGTGGAGGTTGCAGTGAGCCAGGATCAAGCCACTGCACTCCAGCCTGGGCAAGAGAGTGAGACCTGGTCTCCAAAAAAAAAAAAAGATACTCATTTTCACTGAAAAGTAGGAAGCAACGCTGTTTGATGAACAATGCTGCTAGAGTGTCCTCAGAAAAGTGAGAGGAGAACATGTTTACAATAGTCATTTCAGACTGGGGAAATTGAACTGATATGAAAAATCAAGCTTATTAGGCAGTATGAGACAAATGTAAGTTGAAAATTTTGTAGCACTTTAGGGCTGTTAAAACAAATAGCTGTATATGATCCTTTCAACACACTGAGAGAGGCACAACTGTTGCTCCTTTATGAGAAAGCAGAACTTCAATGAAGTCAAATGGAATACTGCACAGTCAGTACAGTGAGTGCGATTTGCTTCCGTCAGCAAAAGCTATGGGATTCCTTGGCACTTTTATTTTATGTACTTAATACTATGAGCCATTGCAAAGTAGTTCTTACTTCAATTCTGTTTTCTGTAACAAACAAACCTGTAAATTTTTGTTTTGTTTTTAATTGGTAACACTTTTAAACAACATTTCTGAGAATTTGTCTCGATGAATACTGGCTGGGTGTTTTAAGAAAAAAGAAAGACACATTTGGCTTGGGAAGCTATCTTGTTCTGAAATAATTTTGAGAAAAGTTGGCTTCCAATGGGTTGCAAAATACTCAGTCTTTAATATATTAATGAATGCTTTAACTTCAATATAGGATGACATAATATGTACAAAATATTTAAAACATTTATTCATGAACACCTTTTTCCATTAAGTACCTTGTAGGACTTAATTTCCACAGAATAAACTTTGCAAAACGTGACTTAAAACATTTTTATACTCACTCCTAATCCTTTCCATTAAATGATAAGGGCCTGTCTTAACCATGCTTGACTTATATTTTGGAAGAATAGATTTTTGAAAACCCATATGGATATTATAAATACTTTTTTATTTGAAGTATTTAACGTAGATTTGAGAATGAATATTTTTCATGTTTAGGATTAGAATGCACACATTTCTTCTCCCATTCAAGTTTCAGATTTATGCAACTCTGACCACTGCTGAGAGAACACTAGTCTAATCCCTTTTACATGGTTTAATGCTCTTATTTTGTGTATCCTTTAAGCTGTTGTCAAATAGTCTTCCGTAAATATTATGATTATCTAGTCAGGAGTTGAATCTGATGTACCATTTTATTCCTTAAAACTATTTTCTTTGTATAAAAAAAGAAGTTATACTAAAGATAAGTGACATTATTTGCTTTCCACTTTTACCAAAAATGCCTCATGATTCAAAAATAAGGGGTATATGCAAAGGATTTATGGTTTTTTTTCAAACTTTAGTTTTCTTTAATGAGGAATTTATTTTTTCACTGCAAGGTTAAAAACAAACCCACACACACATTCCAGGTTTGGATTTGTAAAGAAGCCTTGACTGTAAGGATTTCTATATTAGTTTTGCTCTAAAAGAAATTTGGCAATCAAAATGAAGGCTTGTTTAATATTTTAACACTTATTACTATGTCCACACCACTGAAAACTCATTGCTAAATTAACCACAATTGGAGACCATTTCAAATTGCTTCTGAAAAAAATCAGTGATAATTAAACCACCAGGGATTTCTCAGTGGATACTTATGTGCTATTTTCATCTAAAATAGTATTTCTAATTTAGCTGAGTAGAGAATAGATTAAAGCAAAATACTCAGGCAGCAGCTGGATGATGAGTTAAAGTGAGACAACAAAGGTCAGAACAGGCAGAAGAAAGTTATTTCAGACATCTTGATGTGCATCTTCAACTGATGTGACATAATCAGAATTGACCCATGACAAAATCATTATACAGGCAAAGATTACCTCTTACCTCTTAAGCTACCTTCATTATTCTACCTCTATGCATATACACACATGCACACACTTAGACCATACATATAGATGCTTGAGGATGCATATGTACATATATACACAATACTGGTATGCTCACATTGTATATAATTGGTGTTTTTCACCCACAAAATAAAACAGACCAAAACAAATATTAAAATAACGGTTAGAAGACTAATATTAATATTTTAAATATATTAATGAAAATATAAGTACAGAAGAGGTAGAAATTAACAAAAAAAATGAAAAATAATCCATTAAACCTTCATGAAAGATATAATATTACACCAAAAATATGCTTTTGGTTATAACGGTCTGAGTTATGGAGAACATTGAAGCTAGTGACGGCAGTTCTTTACAAAGAAAATGTTCAGAGAATGTTAAATGATCCACTGGACTTGAACCTAAATAAGTGTTGAGAGTTGAGAGTTGGGGATGAGGAGTTAAAAGTTTATAGAAGTGAAATTATAGAGCTGAAAAAGATAATTTTGGAAACTATCGTGCAGAGTCTTGAATGCCAAAAAAATTGCATCTTATTTTATAGGCAGTGATGAATCATCAGTGATGCTTAATAATAAAATTCATGATTAATTTATGAGAATAATTTTGGCCATAGAACAAAGGTACTCCACTGGGGAAAGAACAAGGGAGTGGATGATGTTGTGGAATTAGAAGGTAACTAAAATAGCAATAATCAAGTTGAATAATATTGAGGGGACAAAAAAGATGAGAGATCATTTTTGAAGGGCAGATTTTAATTAATATAAGTGGTTAAGAAAGATCTAGAAAAGTGAAGAATAAAAATAATACCACAGTTTTGACTCAAAATACATTGGATGATAATGATATCGTTACCGAAAATTGGAGAAATTAGGGATTTACAAATTATTTTTAACTTCCCTGCTTTAAAAAGAATTTGAGGCAAAAATAGATGAGTATATTTTGGGTTTGAAAGTGAATAAGTAGATACATTCAATTTTAGTTGAAAAATCAATCTATTTGGAAATTCTAGCATCATAGAGCTTACGGACAAAGTATAATGGAGATACGAGAAAACCAGGGAGGGTTCCTTTGCAACAAAAATAACCATTACATCATGTGAGTGAATAAGGTTATCACTGAGCCGAACTGTCAAATGTTGAATGTTGTGCTGGAATGGTTTGTCTTCTTAAGCTGCTTTTCAAATAAAAGATAACACATAAATTGGTCTTCAAACAATGTCTCCAACAAAATAATCACCTTGTGTGTATTTTTCAGGAAAGATGCCACACATACTCTCAGATAAATCTGAACATAAAGGCAATGATCATTCTCAGCATTGCAATATTACTTTTTAAATGAGCATAACTATTAGTCATTCTTATTGGAATAAGATATTGGAAAATCTCAATGATAAAGCACATAAATGACTGAAGTCAAATTTATTAAAATGCTGATAAAACATCAAGACCCACACTAACTGTCAAAAATGGTGTTCATCTTACTAAGTTGTTAACCCAAAGTGAAATACTATAGCCTACAGAAAGGATGGTTTTACTTCCAACTTCAAAGTAATTAAATAAATGAGTACACTTATTGAAAGGATTTTTAATCTATTTTTCAATTCCATACATGCATTTTTAAGTGCTTCAATACAATTATGGTGATTAAAATGGTTCTTCCAAATTATTTGCATTCAATTGCTTATCTTTAAGTATACTGACATTCTTCTTTCAGCGACAGAGAAAACAGGAAAAACGTTCAGACTCCTGTTTTTCATCTATCTTTATAAAGCAAATGATGCTATAAAAACAGAGAGAAGGAATTATACTACTTAGAATTAATATAAATGGAAAGATTCTACCTATGGAAATTGCACAATAATTTGAGAATTATCACTCATAAAGACGTCACACAAGTATATCATCAATGTCACATCCATAAAACAAGCAAACAAAAACAAATATAAGAGCTGAGAGATGGGTTTAGATGTTGTCTTATTCCTTTCAGCATTTATTAATAATTGAGTATATTCTAGGCAATATTTGAAGCAAGTTTTGAACAGAGGGATTAAGTCAGCCTATACCAAAGGTCCCAGTGATGTAGTCTATTCTAAGGCCTTCCTGTGAAATTTAGCATATCAGGCTCCTCTAGGGGAAGAATTTATGAGTCTCCTAAAAGGAAAAACACTGTGGATATTGGCTATGAGATATAGAATTTATGTAAATAATTTTCTTAGTGTTTCTAATTAAATAAATAACAAAGAATCTTGCACAGAAAGAAAAGGAAGTAGAGATAAACACTACCACAAAAACAATAACAACCCCTAAAATTCCATCATCACAGGGTTACCATTACCAATAGCTTAGCATAAGTTTTCATAATGTTTATATTTATATACATATGTATATATGACTTACTCATATGAGATTTGTATAAATGTGATTGTGTAGCTTATTTCCTTTTTATAGGGTATTATGACCATTTACTTCTGTAAATACTTATATTGACTTTCAGCTGTTTAATGTATTACAATTTATTTAACTCTTAATTTTTAGTCGCTATGATAAACAACATTACAATAGCACATTTGTACTTAAATTTTTGGATTGGAATCCAATAAATTTCTTAGAGTGAGTGATCGAAACTGCTGAGTCAAACCTAAATCTTTCATAAAGGTTAAATTATTCTGTGTGAATATAATGATGATTCAATCCAATAGTGCCTAAGAGTGCCAACTGTCCTATCAACAACACCAGCTCTTATGATTCTTTCTTATTATTTGCACATATATGTTAGTCTTTCTCAAGTAGTGACATGCTCTTCTAGGATTTTTGGACATCTTCAAATATATAGTTTTCACGATAAATTTTTGTGATAGTATCCAGATTGTTAATTCCTAGAAGTTGTATTCCTATGTAAAAGAGTATGTGATTTTAAAATTTTATTTCATAGTATAATATTGCCATCCAAAAATTGTTGTATCAACTGCCACTCCTAAAAACAATGTATAAATTTCTATTCCTTTTCCACCTATCATGAGGTTACTGTAAAAATTTTAAGATGTTTTCCAATTTAATAATAAAACAAATCTGAATTGTTCATATAATTTAAAAATCATTTAATTATATTTTATCCTATAATGTAATTTGATACTTATAACCCACAATGCTTTCCCACTGCCCATAAAATAAAGGGCACATGACTTACATGGCTATCCAAAATCTACAGCCTTCCTATCTCCAAGCTCACCTCACCAAATTTCTCTTGAATTTGGTATTGTAGCTATATTATATTTCATTCAGTTTCTCACACACATCTAAACCCAAGTCATGAAAGAAGCTAATATATGAAAATTACTTAGAATAAGGTAAAAATTCAGTAAATAGTAGCTTAGTAGCTCTTGGTCTATTTATTTCTATCTTATAGTTTCAAAAGCAAATAGCATCAATACCATTATCACTCATCAACTTCTACTTCTTTATCCTCAGAAAAGTATGAAGTCTTGTATTTTTTAAATTTTCTTTATTATTATTTTAAGTTCCAGGGTACATGTGCAGGATGTGCAGATTTGTTACATAGGTAAACGTGTGTCATGATGATTTGCTGCACCTATCAACCCATCACCTCAGTATTAAGCCCAGCATACATTAGCTATTTTTCCTAACGCTATTTAACTACTAGTACTCGACTTGGATATGAGACATTAAACTTAATATTGATTATGTAAATTTTCTTAGACCTTTCACACAAAAATGTTGGTAATCAATTTTACTAATAAATAACCTTCATTTGTTTCCATACCACTTTTATCATTTTTATCACTTTCCACATGAAATTATTAGAATTGTTTTAACTCTAGTAACTATTACTAATTGCAAATTCCTCAATAAATTTATTGTATTATTCCCAGTTTTTATACACTATTAAATTAAGGCACAATGAGATAATTAGAACACAGCTCAAATCAGTTTTTAAATATCAAATATATTGTTTCAATATATTTATTTCCCATTAATCTATGCTGAACCACATTATTAGACATATGTTAAGCTCTTAGTCAACTATTATTCGTAGAGCTTTTCTGCCATATGTTTTATGAATACACAGTTTGCATAGCTCTACGTCATCTTCTATCTGAGGCCACAAAGTGTTTGTCATACCAAGTTTAATTAAATTACATGGTAATAGTTTATTTATTTATAGTCCAAAATTTTAAATGATAACAAATAATTATAAGTTGTTTTATGAAACAGAAAAATCCATGTTTTTAACCTCACAGTTTCTGTATGGCTAGCTAAAATCCATTTAGTTCAATCATAATTCATTAATTCTCAATAATGTACCATTTTTTTCTTTCTTCTAATACTCACTAAAGTGTAATAACATTTGTAATTTGATGTTCAGCCTTTAGGTCAAAGTCACCACTTAAACTCCAAAATTCTAACAAGCTCTCTGAGAGCAAACAGCATATAATTCTACCACGGAGCTCCCATAGTTCTTAGCATTCTTTTACGACAGAAGCACAAGTGTTAAATGGGATGATGAAAGTTTCCTTGAGAAAAATTAAAATCACTAAGTAGCATAGAGAATGAGGAGCATATATTTCCTCTTTAAGTCAGAGAAATAGAGTAAATATTATATCCTTAATCAAGACTATCAATAGTCAAGCACATTAATGAAATAGAAATAAAGAAAACTAAAAAATACATTTGAATTGCTGTCTATATATAAAATTCTTTTTTTTTTTTAGACGGAGTTTTGCTCTTGTCGCCGAGGCTGGAGTGCAATGGTGTGATCTCGGCTCACTGCAAACTCCGCCTCCCGGGTTCAAGTGATTCCCCTACCTCAGCCTCCCAAGTAGCTGGGATTATAGGCAAGTGCCACCATGCCCAGCTAATTTTTGTATTGTTAGTAGAGACGGGGTTTCACCATGTTGGCCAGGATGTTCTCAGTCTCTTGATCCTTCCGCCTCGGCCTGCCAAAGTGCTAGGATTACAGGTGTGAGCCACTGCGCCTGGCTAAAATTCTTTTGAAGAATAGTAAATATAAAGTTCTTAATGTTCATTTATTAATTACGTACTTTCAAATGTTAACTCAAAGGACCAAGGATTATTTCCATTACTGAATGGGAATACTCTGCAAAGCAGAAATACCTTATAAATCACTAGTTTAGAACCTAATAAATAGAAATGTCAGCTCTTACTAGAGTAAAAGTTTGACCAATAATATTCCAATGTATGTGAAAATAAAGTGATGTCTGATAATGAGAAAACTAAAATTTAGTGTGTTGTCCTGATAAATTAGAATGTTAATATGAAATGAATATTTTTGGTGTAACATGTAAAATACTATTGATAATCTATACAACTATCAAAGTTTTAAGATCATCCTGTTCAATTGTTTTCTTTCTACAGAACACAGTTGAAGTAGTTTAAAATCATAAAATAATATTTTAATTTTATATAATGTCTTCAGTTTATAGAATATTTTTGATTCTCAGTGCGTCTTATGAATTTAACTTATGAATTCAAAAATCACATCGTATTTGTCCATGTAAAAAAAGTCTAAGTAGTTCTGAATCAAAATGCTAATGATGGTTACCTGAGAGCAGTAGGAGTGGGTGAAAGACATGTAAAGTTTAACTGTTTACATTATATACGTCCTTATTGCTTGAATTTTATATGAGAGGTGTAGACCTTTCTAATAATAAATATATATCAAACACAAGCATCTACTGAACATTTACTGTGTTGTAAGCACTACACTTAGCCTTATAGAACTAGGATGAATAGGAACTAATCTTCACATTCCACAAGTCCAAGACATGATTGAAAATAATTTTGAAACATAATTACAAATAATCTTAATACATGTGGATATCATAAATAGCACCATACAAAAAATCTCAAGGGAGCATAAAAGTAGGGACATTAGCTACAAAGCAAATAATAATAAACTTGTTCAAGAGTTGCACAAGTTTCCAGTACAATGGAGGTGTAAGAACTTTAGGACATGTGCTTCTCTTTTCTTTCCATTATATTGGAATCTCTTAGAGAGCAAACAGCATATAGTTCTATCATGGAGCTCCCATAGTTCTTAGAACTCTTTTACAGCAGAAGCACCCAGAGTTAAATGAGATAATGAAAGTTTGCTTGAGAAAAATTACAAACATGAGAATATTTAATTCTTACTTTTAGAACATCTATCTGCAAAAAATAAAAGTATGGCATAGTGAGAATTTCACTAAAGTTAGAGTAGGAGTCAATGTCCCACTGCCAGTTCCCTCTCATACTTTTATCAGTGAATTCCCTGGCCTTCAGTTTCTCATCTGTAAAATGTGGTAAAAACTACCATAACCACTTGTTTAGGTTGTTGTGAAGCTTTCAAAAATTCTGTGTTACAACCAATATAGATTCCTGTAATTTCAACCTTCAGTTCCACCTACCTCGATTATCTTTATTGAATAACAGCTATGTAATTTCTTTTTGAAAGGGATCAAAGAATATTTGAAACAAATACTTCATTGAAAGTTGCTGAAGTAATCATGTTAAGTTGTTACATTTGGTACTACATATCTATACGACTATTATAACTACATAATTCTTCTTAAATGCTCTTCCATTAGGTACCATACCTCACTATATAAATATTTGGTTTCTTTTTGAGATTTCCCTGTTTCCATATAATCTTTTACATCATTGTTTAGTATCAATGTTTTTATTAATTATCTACCATGGGAGGAAGAACACTAAAAAACAGTTTCTTCCTTCCCTTCATCTTTCCATCCCTCTTTCTTTCCTTCCTTTTTTTATTATTTAAAGAAAAAACTAAAGAAGACTATTACAGTTTAGAGTACAAGAAATATCAACTACAAGTAATAAAATAAATCCACAGACTTTGAAATGAGATAGTATTTCATTTTTGGCACATATTACGCTAATGTAAATGGAGGTGCTATAATTCAGTAAGCAGGAAGGTTTCCATCAATTTGACAGTGTTATTAGCCTCTGAAGAGGTGAAAACACAGAGGAGGTAGTTATTGCTATAGAAAACATGCCTCTATTAGCTCTTTTTTGCTCTAGTTATAAAATGTACTATGAAATTATTTTCCAAAAGGATTTTGGAGATCTTAAACAGTAATTTAAATTTTGATTAAGTTTTATCATTCTTTGGTATTTTGACTTTGATGCTCCAAAAGACAATCACAGAAGGAAAAAGCTCTTCAATGAACACATTCAAGAGCAGTCTTCTTCATGACCAAACTGCAAATACAAAGTTGTCCACGTAATGTGATTTCAGAAGTTCTAGAAAATTTACCCAGTGCAGAGTCCTTCCCTAGGTACAGAGTGGATATGCAAAAGTCCTAAATTAAAGATTTTTCTCCTTAATGTAAAATATCGCTTTCCGTTTGAATTTAAATACTGTTGTGAGCAGGACTAAAGACTTTTTAGTCATTTGTAAGGAATAAAGGAAGGTATTCTTTCCTTCCATGGGGAAAGTATGGGCAGGGGAGGGGTTAGGAGAATGAGCACTCTAGATAGCAGAGCTAGACATGAAAGCATTAAGAAGGCAGGAAGAAACCTGGGGGGGATTATGAGAGGGCATCAACTTTCTGCTTTTCTTTTTATTTGATCAAGGTAATATATCTTATATCTATTAATGCCTTCTAAAAAAGCAAATTATTTCTCATTGGGTGATGTGGACAAAAATATTATATATAAGTTTTCATAGTTTTTCCCTCTCCATAATGGAGAAGACTTAGACAAACACTAACAGATTGCTTCTCAGAAGGCAGAGGCATCCGCCTAAAAAAGGGGAGGTAGGAACTATGAAGATGGAAGGCTTGAGGAATGGAGGAACCAAGAGGAAGACATGCTCAACCAAGGAAGACCTTAAAGGAGTTTTGCTGAGTAACATATAATGTCTGTAATGTAACTCTGTTGCCACCACTTCAGAAGGCAATTTTGTAAAAGCCTATATTATTTTTCAGGGCTTTTTCTGACAATGACTTGACATGGGCCTTCAGGTAAAGCAAATGTCTAGTCTTCTGTGGACTACCAATAGTATCATATGGAATATGATATACAGCTAGTGGTAATGTATACTATTAGAAATTGATTGTGACCAAACCACCCTTTATTATTATGTGTGTGCTATTTTCTGTTTTAGTTTTATCATTGCCAAATTATAGATAGCCAAGTATTTATAAGATGACTTCTCTGGCAAAAAAAGCATACAGTCAGTTTCAGGAAACAAAATAGAGTTCTCAAAGTTGGGAAAATAAGAAGGAAACAAAGGTAATAGTACATAAATTATTCTCCTTTGCAAATACACAAAGAGCTAAATGCTTTCCCTCAGTTCTTAAATCCAAAGTCAAAAGGAATTCCCTAAGATAGTTGAGATTCACCCCCGCTCACCACCAAAAAAAAAAAAAAAAAAAGAAAGAAAAGAAAAATGTTTGGACCTGCTTTGGTAAACTAGCACACATAGGAAGGTTCTACTTGAAACTAACACCAGATTCCACATAGTTGAAAAAACATTAGGTCCAGAAAATAGGAATAATAAGAGAAAAAGGTACAATTCCCCAAGAGGAGAAGATGCCTGGAAATATAAGGAAAGTGTATATATTTCACACAAGTCAGAGAAAAATGGGAAGAGACCTGGAATCAGAAAGACTAAAGATAGTGGAACAGTTACCCTTAAGGGTAGGTTAATTTGAATTTGATAGAGACATCATGTGGCAAATGTGATGTCATGTGATAGTAAAGGTACCTCTTTTACCTTTGCAGATGGTAAAAGTACCTCTCACTAAAAGGTTGGGAGGGTGGAGTGCAGGATGAGGCCAGACCCCAGAGCTGGCTGAAGAGCAGCCAAAGCAAGAACAGATCTAGACATTGCTTTGAGAGAGCATGAAGTACATGACTAGTCCCCATAATTAATAATCTAGTACCATTTTAATCAAAGTCCCTCTGACAGGGTGAAACAGGAGTCAGCATGCCTAGTAGCTATTTTAAGCAATAAATTAGGAATTAATTTGGGTATCCATAGGATCTGGATCTGTACTTTTCTGAGAAGTCATTTTTATGCACTTAAGTTTACTTCATTCCCTTTGCTTCTTCATGTAATAGACACCACTGGTGGCTTATCAAGTATTCCACTTTCTTCCTTACTGGGATAAAATAACACGTTTCAGTTTTTAAGTATTCAGACTTCCCTTACATCATCGTTATGATTCAGGAGATGTTATCCCTACCAAGAGCTCCAGGTAAGAATCCTGAGTAGGCTAAGTTGATCACGGCAATTCCATTCCTCTTGCCAATGACTGGTACAGGCTCCAGATATGTCAATCATCTCAACATCTCATGACTACTACTGATCCTAGGGCACCAGATGACCCTATTCAGGGAATGATAATTTTTTTTATAGTTGAAGGAGCGGTTACCTCTCCCTCTTTCTGGATATTAACAAAGCAGATGTTGCTATAGCTGTGAATGGCAGCCATCTTTGACCATGAATAACAAAACCAAAATATAGAAGAGGGCAGAACTGAACATATCACAAAAGGAATAGAGTTGGAACACTGACTTCCTGGAAATCCTATTAGGCAAGCACAATTTTTTTTTAATTTTTAAATTCATTTTAGGTTAAGGTTACTCTAATTTGCAGCTTAAGCCATATTAAATATTACAGATCTAAAAACAGAATGTGGAGTTGAAGGTTTGGTTTGATTATAGTACTACTGTTATCAATTCTAATGTAGAAGAAACAGACGTATTTAAGAACTCAATAAAGGACATCTGGAAAAAAAAGAAGTTGGAGGTATAACTAAAAACAAAGAAAAGTTATGGAGTAGCAATATTCTCAAGAAACATTAAGTAGGAAAGAATACATCTCTTTAAAGTGTGAAAAGTTAAAGGGAAAACTGGAAAGGATTGAAATAGATGAAGGCATTTGTGCAGGTTTAGTGGTGGGAAGTTGAGTAACTTCACTCAAGGCAATTTTAACTTTACTTTTGAAGAATTAAGTGATGGGACGAGAATAAAATGAAATATGGTGGCTATGCCATTAGTTTATGGGGAGCAGAAATACTTTGAAATTGCTAGTATGAAGAAAACGTAAATAATTAAGGGGCCAAAGAAGGCTTGCGGAGAATCACTGCAGACATGGAACTGAAAAAAATTCATTAATATTAACTCAAGGCTTTCCAGTTGCATAAGAGAAGTTTGCTTGGTAAACAGCTACATTAATGCAGATAGATCAGTGGGGCCAAAGAACTAGAGATAGTGGCAGAGGTTGGTTGAAGTGATGACTGATGGATTTAGCCAAGTAGGGACAGAACAGAAGGGAGAGAAAGATAATATACCATGGAAAAGAAGAAAATGTGTACTAAGAGTATGAGAGTTGGTAAGCTCTTGACTTATGGCCAGTGGATTGGGTACTGAGAGTTATGACAAAACCTAGGATAGAGTTATTTGAAAAGATGGATGAAGACATAATAGAGATGAAAGCACTAGGGTTGATATGGTCAGTAATAAAGCATGCTATATACTGCCCTGGGAAAGTGAAAGGTATAAAAATTTTTGCCCCTATTATAAAGAATCAAAGATTATTTGACTTTAGTAATTAAGTCTATTTTTTAAGTGTGTTCCCCTTTCTTTTATCCTCAATAGCAGGTTTTCAGGTGTGAATTCTCAAAATAGTGTCAAAAAAGTCTAGGTATGACTTTCTTATTTTAACTTTTATAGTTAAGTATATATGTTAAACTAAGAATTCAGATAGACTAATTAAAGATGTTAAGCAACCTTGTGGAAATGACAATCATCGTGTGATTTGTAGTACATGTACTTATCTAATTCTCATCTAGTATCAGGATATTTAAGAATCAAACACTTTAATATTAAACAGTATAACATCCATTCTATATATTTAGATTTCCTGGGTTGGACAGCTTATACATACAGTATTTTTACATATCCAGAAATTTATTATCTAGCACCTTTCCTAAGAAATTTATTATAATCTCAAGAGCAAAACTACAGAGCAAGTTTTTCAAGGATCCTAATTCTTTGCTCTTCAGGAAGATGACATTTTAGAGTATAATTGGATTGCCTGTAAAAAAAAACTTGGAGTGCAGTTGAATTAGGCACAACTGGAGTGCAATTAAATTGTTTTTACAGGCCAGGCGCAGTGGCTCAAGTCTGTAATCCCAGCACTTTGAGAGGCCGAGGCAGGCAGATCACTTGAGGTCAGGAGTTCAAGACCAGCCTGGCCAACACGGTGAAACCCTATCTCTACTAAAAATACAAAAATTAGTTGGGCGGCTCACGCCTGTAATCCCAACACTTTGGGAGGCCGAGGCGGGCCGATCACAAGGTCAGGAGATCGAGACCATCCCGGCGAACAAGGTGAAACCCCGTCTCTACTAAAAATACTTAAAAAATTAGCCAGGAGTGGAGGCGGGCGCCTGTAATCCAGCTGCTGGGGAGGCTGAGGCAGGAGAATGGCGTGAACCTGGGAGGCGGAGCTTGCAGTAAGGGGAGATCGCGCCACTGCACTCCAGCCTGGGAGACAGAGCGAGACTCCGTCTCAAAAAAAAAAAAAAAAAAAAAAAAAAAAAAAAAATTAGTTGGGCGTTGTGGTAGCTGAGGTGGGAGAATCTCTTGAAGCTGGGAGGTGGAGGTTGCAGTAAGCCGAGATTGCACCACTGCACTCCAGCCTGAGCGACAGAATGAGACTCCGTCTCAAAAAAAAAAAAAAAAAAATCCTACAAACTGGCCACTTGCTGAAGAATGACCAGAATATTTGGGGTTAGTATTAATATATTGTCAGAATAGTTGAATTTAAGTAGGAAAAACAATAGTTTCTTTAGGAAATATTTTTCAAATGATATACATGAAAAAGGGAAACAGTATAATGTTCTCAATTGTGAAGTAACAAAGAAACCTATGACATTTTAGTAACTAAGGTTAATGTACAGTATTTCAAAAAGTCAGTTACTTTTGTTTCTTTTTTTAATCTTACATAACTCTAAGTTTACCTTTTTTTCCACTATTATAGACCCATCAACATTTCCTTCTTATGAAATTTTTTGCTAAAATTATGTTAATCTTATTAAGAACATGTATGTGTTATATTAAGAATAATGCTTGGGTCCTGGGGTGGGGGGGGGTGGTATAGAACGCTGGTAAGATATTATGAGATCTCCTTTTCTTGTGATCTTTAAATTTGAAACCAAATTTATTTCTCTATACTAGTCTCTAAAAGTAATGTCTGTAAAAAAGTCAATGTCTTTTCCAGCTTTCTATTTTATTTCTTATTAAACTAACCTAGCAAACTAAACATGGGAGAATAAGAAAAAAAAAACTTTTTAAAATTTCACCCTCACAATTTTTACAAATTGATATTCAGAATTTTTTGTTGTTGTTCTGGCCTTTTACTAGTTTTCTATTGCTGCTGTAGCAAATTACCGCAAACTTGGTTTCAAACAACACAGATTTGTTATCTTCCACTTCTATAGATTAGCAGTCAGACATGGGTCTCACTGAACTTAAATCAAGGACCCAGAAGAGCTTCATGTTTTTCTGAGTGCTCTGGTGGAGAATCCATTTCCTTGCTGTTTCCAGCTTCTAGTGGTCACCCACATTCCTTAGCTTATAGCCCTCTCCCGATCGTCAAAGCCAGCAATGTTGTGTCTCTCTCCCTCCTGCAATCACATCTCCCATGAACAGAAGCCAGAATAAATTTATCCACTTTTAAGGGCTCCTATGATTAGACTGCGTCCACCAACATAATCCAGGATAATCTCTACAAATCAGGGCTCTAACTTAATCACTGTCACAAAGTTCCTTTGCCATATGAGGTAACATAAATTCCAATGATTGGGATGTAGATATTTTGGGATGGTGGGAAGGGGTTACTTTGCCTACTGAGACCTTGAATTATATGTAACTACACACAAAATAATTTATAATGCTTTCTTTATCTAGTTTACATTTATGCCAATGTGGCAAATACACAACTCTTGGAAAGAAAGCAATCATAGCTATTTGGAGCTAATTTATTAGGGGTTTACTAACAATCTCCAGTTCAATAAATTTGACTGAGAGTTTGTACATTGTGTTTCTTAGTTGTAATGGTATACACAAATAAAACCAAAAAATGCAGCTTCCACTTAATAAATCTAAGGTAAAGGAGAATTATCAAAAGACCTTTAAAAAGGATATCAGTGACTTCTACTTATAAAGATGTAGAAAGTTGCAAGAAGAACAAATACTATGTTATAACACTTATATGAAGAATCTAAAATAGCCAAACTCATAAAAGCAGAGAGTAGAATGGTAAGTAGCAGGGACTGAGGGGATGGGAAAACAGTGAGGCATCAGTCAAAGTGTACAGTGTTTCAGTTATGTAAGATGAATAAGTCCTGAAGATCTACTATACAGCACAGTTCCTATAGATAGCAATACTGTACTGTGTACTTGGAAACTTGTTAAGAGGGTAGATAGATCTTATGTTAAGTGTTGTTATCACAAAATAGGTAATAACAAATTAGGAGAGTGAGAGGAAACTTTTGGAGGTGATAGCTGTGTTTATAAAATAGAATGTAGTAATTTCACAGCTATATGCATATCTTCAAACTTAGTTGTATACATTAAACATGTATTTTTATATATTAATTATACTACAATAAAGTGATTTAGAAAAGTTGCAAGAGCACTTCAATTACAAAGAAATACAAAATGGTATATACAATTATGATTTATAAAGCCCAGCAAAGAACTGAGGATGCAAAGAAAATTTGTAAAACAAAATCTAAAATGTAAGGCATTCAATCTAGAAGAGACTCAGGATGCTTTCGTCTTTGGCAGAGCAGCAGGAAAAGGAGCAAGTCGTCATAAATGCCGGCTAGAAGAAAATAGTTGTACTCTGAGAATCTGAGCTCACTAACAAACTCTTTTTGACAAGTCTTGAGAAAATTTTGAAACAATACAGTAGTGCCGAGACAGATCCATCCTGAGACACAGGTACACTGGGCCTGCTGAGGAATGGGAGCTGAGCAGGAGATATGAGAAAACCCTTCAGCATGCATACTTCATGCACGTACTAAGGAAAAATTTGTGATTCTGCTTTTAGACCATTTGAAGCCTGAGAAGTGAATCTAACTAAAGCTTCAACAAAATTAGGTCCAGATAAAATACAGGTTGAGTCAGCCTGCCACACTACTGGCCTCGAAGAAATTGAGCCATCTCCTATTTAGGGCACAGGTATTATTGACTTCAGTGTTTAGTGTTTCTTTACACAAATATCTGGTATTTTATTTTTAAAAGTGATGGTACCAGAGAAGAAACAAGAAACCAGAACTCTTTTAGGAACTGAATTGTCTCCCATGTAAAGAATATGTTGACATCCTAACCCCCATTAACTCAGAATATGAACTTATTTGGAAATAACACCATTGCATATAAAATTGCTTAATATGAGATCACAGGAAATAGGGTAGACCCCTAAATCAATAAGACTGATGCCCTTAAAGGAAGATGACCACATGCAGACAGACACAGGAAAAATGCCATGTGAAGATTAAGGATTGGAGTGATGCATCTACAAGACAAAAACATGAAAGATTATAAGCAAACTGGAAGAAGCTAGAAAAGACAAGAAAGAACTCCCATACAGTTTTCATAAGGATTATGTCCCTGTCAACACCTTGATTTTAAACTTCTAACCTACAGAACTGAAAGAAAATAAATTTCTGTTGCTTTAATCCACGCAGTGTATGGTAATTTGTTACAGCAGCCCTAAGAAACTGACACATAACCAATAGGCAAAAGAAAAATAGTCAAGATAAAGATACCAAAAGATATCCCAGATATTAGAATTATCTAACCAGAACATCAAAATAGCTATGATAAATGTATTACACCATTTACCACACATTGCAGTAAACAATAGGAATAGAAAATAGGAGTGAACAGACAGAGGATTCTAAAAGAGCAATGAATGCTATAAAAACAAGCTAAAAGGAAATGTTAGAAATATAATATATGATAATGAATATAAGAATTCTTTTGGTTGGATTATTTGAGGACCAGATAGACAAGAGTCTATCTTGAAGAGAGGTCAATAGAAATTTCCAAATTAGGCCAGGCTTGGTGGCTCATGCCTGTAATCCCAGCACTTTGGGAGGCTGAGGCGGGTGGATCACAAGGTCAGGAGTTCAGGACCAGCCTGGCCAAGATGGTGAAACTCTATCTCTACTAAAAATACAAAAATTAGCCAGGCGTGGTGGCAGGTGCCTGTAATCCCAGCTACTCAGGAGGCTGAGATAGAGAATTGCTTGAGCCTGGGAGGCGGAGGTTGCAGTAAGCCGAGATCATGCCACTGCACACTCCATCCTGGGCGACAGAGCAAGACTCCATCAAAAAAAGAAAGGAAAGAAAGAAAAATTTCCAAATTAAAACAAAAAGAAACACCATTCCCAGGAAAGGATACACTACCATTATGCCATGAGCAAACGTCATCTGATGCAGGAAAGGTGATGGATATGCTAGTTACATGAACTGATAATCACACATTGTATACATGTAATGAAATATCACTCTATATGCCATAAATATGAAGTTTTCTTATGCCTCAATTTGTTTTAAAGTCACCTTCCCTTGAAAGAGCACAGAAAATCTCTCCTAAATGACTTTCCTCAGATTCAAGGGAGTGTGTGAATGCCTTGTGGGAAAAAACTCACAAATGCTGAGAAAATCTCATCTATAAAACAGAATTCCATAGAAACTGCCTGAAACTAAGACATGATGTCCATCATTAAAAACAAAATTATAAGACACTAAATTAAAAAAATGATAAAAAGAACTCTAAAAGGGATAAACCAAATGATATCAAGATATGATGCATATATCAAAATTATCAAAGACTTTAAAATAATTGTGATTAATATATTAAAGGATTTAGTGAAAAACAAACCATATGCATGAAAAAATTGAAAAAAAAATTGAACAAGTAAAATAGAACATATTGTATATAAAAGCATCTCAAAAAATTATTAGGGACCAATTTAATGAAAGATGTACAAAACCATTACAGTGAAATTATAAAATTATGCTAAAAGGAATAGGAGAATACCTCAAATACCTCATGTTCATAGATTAGAAGACAATATTGTTAGATGTCAGTTTTCCTCAAATTGATGTACAGGTTCACCTCAATTCTAACCAAAATGCATAGGCTTTTTTATAGAAATAGACAAGTTGATTATAAAGTAGCCCAAACAAACTTGATAAGAAAGAAAACAAATTTAGGAGAATTAATCTACCTGACATTAAGGCTTATTATAAAGTTATACTAATCAGAAAGATGTTATATTGGTAAAAGGATGCACTAACCAGTCAATGGAATAGAAATAAACCCACACATATATAGTAGTACTCTTTTCGCAAGAGTACTACAGCAATTCAGTGAGGAAGAACCTAAACATAAAAGCTAAAATTTAAAAACTTCTAGGCAAAAACACAGGAAAAATAGTTTTGACCTTATGTTAGAAGATTATTTGCTACATAGGATACAAAATGTTCAAATCACTGAAGAAAAAAAGTAAAAAATATCTGCTTCCATCCAAGTACTAACCAGGCCCAATCCTGCTTAGCTTCTGAGATTAGTCAAGATCCGGCATGTTGAGGGTGGTCTCAGGGTACAAAATCAATGTGCAAAAATCAGAAGCTTTCCTCTACACCAACAATAGACAAGCAGAGAGCCAAATCATGAATGAACTCCCATTCACAATTTCTACAAAGAGAATAAAATACCTAGGAATACAGATAACAAGGAAAGTGAAGGACCTCTTCAATGAAAACTACAAACCACTGCTCAAGGAAATAAGAGGACACAAATGGAAAAACATTCCACGCTCAGATAGGAAGAATCAATGTTTTGAAAATGGCCAAAGTGCCCAAAGTAATTTATAGATTCAATGCTATTCCCATTAAACTACCATTGACATTCTTCACAGAATTAGAAAAAAAATACTTTAAAACTCATATGAAACAAAAAAAGAGCCTGTATATCCAAGATAATCCTAAGCAAAAAGAACAAAGCTGGAGGCATTATGCTACCTGGCTTCAAACTATATTACAAGGCTACAGTAACCAAACAGCATGGTACTGGTACCAAAACTGACACATAATTCAAAGGAACAGAATAGAGATCTCAGAAATAAGACTGCACATCTATGATCATCTGATCTTCAACAAACCTGATGAAAACAAGCAATGGGGAAAGGATTCCCTATTTAATAAATGGTGGAAAAACTGACTAGCCATATACAGAAAATTGAAACTGGACCCCTTCTTTACACCACACATAAAAATTAACTCAAGATGGATTAAAGACTTAAATGTAAAACCCAAAACTATAAAAACCTAGAAGAAAATCTAGGCAATACCATTCAGGATATAGGCATGGGCAAAGATTTTATGATGAAAACACCAGAAGCAATTGCAACAAAAGCAAAAATTGACAAATGGGATCTAATTAAAAAAAAGAGTTTCTGCACAGCAAAAGAAACCATCATCAGAGTGAACAGACAACCTACAGAATGGGAGAAAGTTTTTGTGATCTAACCATCTGACAAATGTCTAATATCCAGAATCTACAAGGAACTTAAACAAATTTACAAGAAAAAAAACATTAAAAAGTGGACAAAGGACATGAATAGACACTTTTCAAAAGAAGACATTCATGCAGCCCGCAAACATACGAAAAAAAAAAAAAACTCAGCATCATTGATCATTAGAGAAATGTAAAACAAAACAACAATTAGATACCATTTCATGTCAGTCAGAATGGTGATTATTAAAAAGTCAAAAACAACAGATCCTGGTGAAGCTGTGGAGAAATAGGAACACTTTTACTTTTGGAGGGAATGTAAATTAGTTCAACCATTATGGAAGACAGAGTGGTGATTCCTCATAGACCTAGAACCAGAAAAACCATTTGACCCAGCAATCCCATTACAGAGTATATACCCAAAGGAATATAAATCATTCTATTATAAAGATACTTGCACGCATGTGTTCACTGCAGCACTATTCAAAATAGCAAACACATGGAATCAACCAAATACCCATCAATGATAGACTGGATAAAGAAAATGTGGTACATATACACTATGGAATACTATGAAGCCATAAAAAGGAACTAGATCATGTCTGTTGCAGGGACATGGATGGAGCTTGAAGCTATTATCCCTCAGCAAACTAACACAGGAACAGAAAACCAAACACCACATGTCTCACTTATAAGTGGGAGCTGAACATTGAGAACACATGAACACAAGGAGATGAATAACACACACTGGGGCCTGTCAAGGGGGTGTTAGGGGAAGGATATTATCAGGATAAAGAGCTAATGCATATGGGGCTTAATACCTATGTGATGGATTGATAGGTGCAGCAAACCACCATGGGACATGTTTCCCCATGTAACAAACCTGCATGTCCTGCATATGTACCCTGAAACTTAAAATTAAATTAAATTTAAAAATATATAATCTGATCCTAAAATTACAGTGTTGAGAAGACGAAAATGAAAAGGCATGCTGATGAGAGCAAAAAATTATACAACTTAGAAAACAATGCTTCTTAATTTCTTAAAACGTTAAACATGCACCTATCATGATGCCTAGCAATTCCACTTCTAGGTATTTATCCAATAAAAATGACAAATCCGTAAAAACAAAAAAATAAGAAAAAAATAAATCATCACAAAACCTTGTACAAGAAAGTTTATAGCACTTTCATTCCTAATAGCCCCAAGCTGGAAATAAACAACCAGGTGCCTATTAATACACATATATAAATAAACTGTGATATATTCATATATTGAAATAAAACTCAGTAAAATAAATACACAGAGCATTGATATAACAACATGGACAAATCTTCAAATCTTCATGCTGAGTTAAAGAAGCCAGGGACAAAACAGTACATATTGTGTGCTTCTATTTATATGAAGTTTTAGAACCTGCAAAATTAATCTATGGTAGTAAAAATCAGATGCTGGTTGCTTCAGGGTGCAGTGGCTTATTGGGCACACTTTGTGAGTTGATAGCAATGTTCCATGTCTTGATAGGGGTTTGATGGGTATATGAATTTGTTAAAGATGATCAAACTGTATATGGGTATATGAAGTTGTCAAAGATGATCAAACTGTACACATCTGTGCATTTTGTTGTATTGTGTATCAGTCAAAATTTTTTAGCAGAAGCAATAGAAATTGAATTTTAATTAAACAGAAAGAGACATATTTAAAAGATAATAGGTAGTGAGCAATTTCCAGGGATCCTGCAAAGCCAGGCTGGGGAAATCAGCAGGAATCAAGAGAATTTATAAAAATCAGAACTATGTTCAAAAGCATGCCAGGTAACTAGTAGATGAGGATTCCTCTGCCCTTGTTTCTGATACTGGTACTGAGAAGCACGTGCCACAGCTTGGACTTCTGACTCTGGTATACCGCCTAATCTGATAACGCTGTCACCAATGCCACTGCCAGAAAAGATATGCTGTTGGCACTACTTCTTTATATCAACTGTCAATTCAAAGTCTGAGTAAGGCTGTCTTCAAGTCCATATTCTACGGCAAATGAACTAACGATGTACCACCTTCAACTTCTATGGAAATTTTCACTATACTAGAAAGAGATCTCTACAACTCACTGATATATAAAAGGAAGAGAAATTCCTCAAGATAGAATTGATAATATAAAATTAATAAATGTATCCCCAAACATTTAACTTAGAGTTGACTTTATCCACCCCAATTCCTCATTCAACTCATGATGTTTGGATTTAGTCCAAGCATGTTAGTGAAAGTGCTCTTGCCTAGGCTGCCAATACTTCTTTAATGCTAAGTGAACTAGTTTCTTTCCCATCCTTTTCCTACCTGACCTCACCCTTTTTATAATATCATCAACTAATTCTTTCTCATAACCAACCATCTCTTTCCTGGGATTTCCTGACACTACTTTTCTGGTTTCCCTCTTACCTCTCAGACCTTTTCTTATGTATTCTCTATGTTATAGGCTTCTCCTGACTTACCCCCTTCTCTTTTCTAAAGTGTTTGTGTTCAGATGGGCATTGTTCTAGGCATTCCTCTCTGATACATACTTGTCCAGCATGGCCACATCTATTGACATACATTTCTTATGCCTTATAGGCTGATGATTTATGAATTTATAGCCACAACTCAGATATTTCTCCTGAGCCACACACCCAGATATGTGATTGGATATTTCCATTTGGATTTCTCACAAACATTGCAAATTCAACATATTCAAAATTTATTTTCATCATCTCAGACCTATTATTTTCCCTTTGTTCCATTTTGGAACAAATGGTATCATTTTCCAACTAGTTGTCCAAATTCAAAATTTAGATCTCTTTCCACACCTTCCATACCCAGTCACCTGTCCTCGTAAATATTAAATTCTAAAGATTTACTTGTATTCATATATAGTGCTGTCTTGTGAAGTCTACTAGTCTAAGTTAGAACTCTACAATATTGCCTGAATTCACAACAGAGCTTTCAGAATAACTTTTCTGTCTACACTCTTGCTCATCTTCAATACACTTTTGGCATTGGTGTTAGAAAGGCTCATTATGAAATGTAAATTTGATTATGTCATTGCCCTGTTTAGTGACAAATTTTTCCTATAATATAGCTTAGAAAGCCTGCCTTTGTTGCATTCTTATCTCTTTTTTCTAGCTCCTGCTTTCATCAATCCTTTACCCCCAATACTTTATGCTCAAACCATATTAAAATCTGTTTAGACCTCAGAGTACACCTTTACCTGTAGGTGTGTGCCCATGTTCTTTCCTCTTCACTAGATACCCTTTCCTTCTTATTGCCTCCTTTTTTATTTTCTTTACATAATTTGGGAATAAGATCTTAAAAAGCAGCCAAACTTACCCACCACTGCCAAACTGAGTTAAGAGCTGTTCCAGTGCAGCACTTTGACACACTGCATTTCTCTCATCAGAATATTTGTTACACTATATTATAATTGCTTATTTATACACGCCTGCTAGTCTACAAACTCTGAAAGAGTAGACTACACCTTGTCTACTTCTGTACCATTTTATCACTCAAAGCCATCTCAGTGGCAGGCCCATTTGTTGCTCAATAAATGTCACATTAATTTGAACTACATTAATTTTAAGTTATTCCAGTGGAGAAAGTAGGCAAAACATCAAAAATAGCTTAAAACTTCTGCCTTTAGTAACCTAAAGGATTCATAAATTCTTATCTTTTATCTGATTTTGTGTGTGTGTGTGTGTGTGTGTGTGTGTGTGTGTGAAGTATGTTGTTCTCTTTTTTTTTTCAAAAAGACAAGATCTCACTCCATTGCCCAGGCTGCAGCATAGTAATGTAATCAGAGGTCCCTGCAGCCTCCACCTGCCAGGCTCAAGCGACCTCTCAACCGCCTGGCTAATTTATTTTTATTTTTTGTAAGGATGGGGACTCACTATGTTGCCTAGGTTGACCTGGAACTCCTGGGCTCAAGTGATCCTCTCATTTCAGCTTCCCAAAGTGCTAGGATTACAGGTGTGAGCCACTGCACCCAGCCTTAATTTACTTTCTAATATTCCTACCTACACTACTGATTTTCATTCCTTACTCTAAAAGGGAGAGCATTTATTACATGATACCCTACTGCGTGGTATGGGTATGTATTAAATATTCAGTGATAATTATATGATAGAAAATTAATACTTGGATAATAGAACATATAATGCATGTTAAGACAACTTAAATCATTGATGGTAAAGACAAGCCCAACAATGTATGAATTAATTTCCCACCTAGAAGATAACGAAGAGAACCTTTTCCTTTGAAGAATGACATGATGACCTACATGGTAATCCAATCAGTGAATGCAAGGGATGATAAACGTATGCCTGGCTATGTCCACAAAAACAACTGGTGATATGGAGATTGAGGAGTCTGGCTCCTGACTGAAAACCTATCCATGATTTTTCAGGCCTGACCATGGGTAATTCCTAAGGTTTTACCCAGCAGGCCTCGCAGGAGAAAGCTACCCTCTCCAACCCAGACTTTGTGCTCAGGTAATAAATCACAGTGTTGAAAGGAAGCTGCAGGCCACAATTCAATCCTCTCTAGCTAGCTATTCTCTTTGCATATTTGCATACCTAGCCCATGTGTCTCTGCTGAGACCTCCTCACTGTGAAGGGTGGCACATCTCGAAGACACTTTTCACCACTCTGACTCAGTAGCCTGTACTTCACTTTTCCATTCCTAGCCTCTTCTGCTTCCCATCCCTAATCTAAGGCTCATAAAACTACTAGAGCCTTTTCGTTTGGTGCTTTCTTGACACTGAGACCACCCCCATATCTGAGCTGTCAGGGATTTCTCTGGTTTGAATCATGCTTACAGCATAGCAGTAAGTGATTAAAGGCTTAACTTTCATTTTCGACTTGTGGCTTTCATCAGCTCCCTGACACCTGAAAGTTCAGCTCTTTTTTAATTTCAGCTGAGCTGCTGACAGATCACTGCATAGAGCTCCCAACCTGTGACTAGATGTATTTTTATTAAGATATAACTTAATAAATTCACCATTTAAAAGTATACAATTTCAGTGTTTTATAGTAGAGTCACAAGGTTGTACAACCATGACCACTATCTAACTCCAGAACATTGTTGTCACCTAAGAAAGAAACCTGTATTCTCAACAGTCACTCCCTTTCTCCTGTTCTTTACCTGAGGGTAACCACTAAACTACTTTCTATTTCTATGCACTTTCTGGTTCTGGAGATTTCAAGTAAATGGAATCATACAATACATGGCATTTTATAAAAGTCCATGTGGAAGCCAGTTTCTTATTTAGAGCCTTGAATACGGAATTCCCAAGACACAGTGTATTCTTCCATAAGACTGAAATGTGGCGTTAAAGCCACGAAGCTCTCAGTATATGAAACAGAAGTCCTCCTATACCTTTCAGTCCAAGGTCAGTTCCAGGCCAATGTTACATTCATTCTTGTTTGACTCTGGCCTGTTCTCGTTTACTGAGCAACTGGGATCTGGATCTGTTTCCCTAATCCTATTGTCCTAAACCTATCTACATAGCTGCTTAAGTTTGTTCTATCTCCTAAACATTTCCAACTACAAAAGCATCACCTTCCAGCACAACCATACCTCTGTCATTACCAAAAACAGAACCCCCCTAGTACTTCAGTGTTAGGAACAAAGCAATTAATTGAAAGTTAATGTGATTCCTATAAATGTCTTAATTTTAAAAGAAGCATATTTTTAAAACAAGGTTGGAGGAAGAAGAATGAGTATATATTGGAAGAATTTGAGATAGAAGAAACAAGTAAATAACACACACACACACACAAACGTGACATTGCGAATGAATAAATGTAAGGAATGTAAGAATGGAGATAGAAAAAGGTAAGTGGATTCCCTAACTGGGAATATACACATATAGACTCAAGAGGACATAGAAGGCATTCCCTAATTGGGAATCTGCTTGCTTTTTCTATCTCCATTCTTCTAAGCCTGATGAAAAAAGAGATCACTGAAGTTTCTGTTTTAATCTTTTTTTGTTTTGTTTTGATTTGTTTTGAGACAGAGTCTCACTCTGTCACCAGGCTGGAGTGCAGTGGTGTGATCTCGGCTCACTGCAACCTCCGACTCCCGGGTTCAAGCAATTCTCCTGCCTCAGTCTCCCGAGTAGCTGGGATTACAGATATGCACCACCACGCCCAGCTAATTTTTGTTTTTTTAATAGAGACGTGGTTTCACCGTGTTGGCCAGGATGGTCTCGGTCTCCTGACCTTGTGATCCGCCCGCCTCGGGCACTTCCCAAAGTGCTGGGATTACAGGCATAAGCCATCGTGCCCGGCCTCTGTTTTAATGTTAATTTTTGTATTTTGTTGACCTTGTTGTTTATTTTCCATGTGATTCAGTGGCCGGAAGTGGAAAAGGCCTGCAATGATGAGAAAGGCACATTTCATGTGACAGAAGAGCACTGACTCTTGCTTGAGTCAAGCATTTATAATTGACATGATGTGCTTTCAGACTTTTATGCATAAAATATCCTTCTCATAATGAGTATTCTTTGAGAAACAAAGTGTTAAAATGTAATAATTATAAATGATTTCAAGATGGCAATGAATTATAATATTGAATATATTACATACCTCATATCATTAAAATATCACTTATAACTTAATATTTTATAGTTTCATAATCTTTTCCATATTCTTTTCATTAATATTAGCTTTTGGGGAATAATAACATTTTCTCTCAGTAGTAGTAAATATTTTGCTTTGATTCAAGATAATAACACCAGAACTGAATTCAGAGAAAAGCCAGCCAGAAAAATGAAACAATTTAGCTATATAAATAAAAGAAGTTCCTAGAAGTTATTTCTTTTCTAGATTATCTATTTTTCAGAGAGTTTAAAAACAATATGTGGAATACAATATATCATCTACTACATTGCAAAATGTAAGTCCAAGGACACTATATTTAGTTCACTGCCTATTTATTGTCTTTTGTAGTTTATTCTCATCCAGCAACTGACAATTTTAATTTACTCAGGTTTTTTTTTTCCCCCTGAATGTTCCTAATGTCACCCATGCTGATAAAGCACTGCAAAGTAGTATGGGGAACAAAACAAATGAAAAAAGAAAAAAAATTCCAAGCATTCATTTGGGTTCTACCTCAAAAACTGAAAGAAAATTACTCCTAAAAGGCAAAGTGGTAGAGAAATGAAGAAAAAGAGAAAAAAAAACTTAGTCATCATTTTAAAATCTCATTTACATAGTCAGAATTTTTCTAAATCACCATCTTACTGAATAACTTAATTAACTCACAAGATATCTAAATAATATTTGTGTAACACTTAGGAGCAATAGTCCTGAGTCTTTGAGGGTATCTTAGAGATTCACTTGTGACTCTGAAAAGAGAGAGCTATGGAAATGAATCCACACCCACCCTTCACATTTGTGTTTTATTTTAGTTGGTTCACACACCTCCTGAAGCCCAACTGTGCAAACCTCGCTCATTAGTCCTTCTCATATTAAAAGCTGCTGCTTCAAAGTTTATTTCATTTGCTTCTCACAATAGTCCTAAAATAGTCAATGAGCTTAAGTAACTTGTACCAGGTAAAATAGTTCATAAGGATGAGAGCAAGACGGTCATCCAGATCTTGGCATCATGAGTGCAACGGTCTTTCCACAATATCATATTGCATCACAGCTGATAATCTATTCCAAACTTCCAGTTCATTTTTCTTTTCCTTTTTATCGTGGTAAAAAAAAAATGAGATCCACCCTTTAAAATTTTTAAGTACACAGTATAGTATTGTTAACTATATGCACAATGTTGTAAAGCAAATACCTAGAACTTTTTAATGTTGCATAACTGAAACTCTACACCAATTGAACAGCAACTCTCCCCAGCCTCTGAAAACCACTATTCAACTTTCTGCTTCTATGAGTTTGACTACTTGAATACCTAATATAAGTGAGATCATGCAGTATTTTTCTTTCTATAACTGGTTTATTTCACTTAACATAATGCCCTTAAGGTTCATCCACATTGTATCATTGTAATTTTTAGCTATTATAAATAATACTGCAATGAACATAGGAATACAAATATCTCTTCAATATCCTAATTTCAATTCTTAGTGCTAAATACCCAGAAGTGGGACTGCTGGATCAGATGATAGTTCTGTTTTTGATTTTTTGAGGAACCTCCAAACAGTTTTCCATTGAGGCTACACTATTTTACATTCACACTAACACAACTCAAGGATTCAGATTTCTCTATATCCTTACAATTTTTATTTTCTGTTATTTTGATAACAGCCATCCTAACATGTGTGAGGTGATATATTTTGTGGTTTTGACTTGCATTTCTCTGGTGATTAGTGATGGTGAGCACCTTTACATACACCTGTTGAACATTTTTATGTCTTTGGAGAAATGTCTAGTCAAGTTCTTTGCCCATTTTTAAATAAGGTTATTTGGTTTTTTTAATTATTGAGTTGTAGGAGTTCTTTCCATATTTTAAAGATTGACCCCTTATAAGATTTGCAACTTGCAAATACTTTCTCCCATTCCGTGGACTGCATTTTCACTCTGTTGGATTGCTTCCTTTGTTGTACAGAAGCTTTTTAGTTTGGTGTAGTTCGACTTATTATCTCTGCCTTTGTTGCCTACGCTTTTGGTGCCTTATCCAAGCAATCATTGCCAAGACAAATGTTATAAAATTTTCCCCTAAGTTTTCTTAAATAGGATTTATAGTTTCAGGTCTTTGTTAAAATTTTTAGTACTGTTTATTTTTGTGTATGGTGCAAGGTAAGGGTTCAATTTCACTCTTTTACATGAGGGTAACCAGTTTTTCCAAATTCATTTGTTGAAACAACTATTATTTCTCCATTGGGTGTTCTTAGCCCCCTTGTTGAAGATAATTTGATTGCATATGTGTGGGTTTATTTCTAGGTTCTGTTTTCTGTTTCATTGGTTTATATAGCTGTCTTTATTCTAGTACCATACTGTTTGTTTTTTGTTGTTTTCTCCATTTTTTATCGTGGTAAAATGAACATAACATATAATTTATCAGCCTATTTTAAGTGTACAGTTCAGTGCTATTAAATGTGTTCATAATGTTGTACAACCACATGACCATTATTCATCTCCATCACTCTTTTTATTTTATAAAACTGAAACACTATTCCCCTTAAACAGTAACTCCTCATTCTCCCTTCCTCCCAGTCCCTGGAAGCCACTGGTCTACCTTTTGGCTTTACAGTTTTGACTACTCTAAGCATTTTGTCAAATACTTTTTCTTCTGCAATTGAGATAATCATGTGTGTTTTTTCTTCTTTGTTCTCTTAATGTGGTGTATTTCATTGATCAACTTTGCTATGTTGAGTCACCCTTGCATTCCAAGAAGAAATCCCACTTGATTGTGGCTTATCATACATTAATATGTTGCAGAATTCTGTTTTCTAGTATTTTTTGAGCATTTTTGCCTCAATATTCATAAGAGATATTGGTCTGTAGGGTTTTTTTTTTTTTTTTTTGACACGGAATCTCACTCTGTCACCCAGGCTGGAATGCAGTGGCACGATCTCGGCTCACTGCAACCTCTGCCTCCCGGGTTCATGCCATTCTCCTGCCTCAGCCTCCTGAGTAACTGGGACTACAGGCGCCCGCCACCACGCCCAGCTAATTTTTTGTTTTTGTAGTTTTAGTACAGATGGGGTTTCACCATGTTAGCCAGGATGATCTCATCTCCTGATCTCGTGATCCACCTGCCTCAGCCCCCCAAAGTGCTGAGATTACAGGCGTGAGCCACCGTGCCCAGCCTGAATGTCCCTTTTTCTATTTCTGACTTTGTTACTTGAATCTTTTCTCTCATTTTTTATTAGTTTATTTAGCTAAAGTTTTGTAAATTTTGTTCATCTTTTTAAAGAACCAAGTCTTGGGTTCATTGGTTTATTCTGTTGTTTTTCTATTCACTATCTTGTTTATCTCTGGTCGAATTTTTATTATTTCCTTTCTTGTGCTAGCTTTAGGTTTAATTTGTTATTTTTCTAGTTCCATACATTGTAAAGCTAGGTTGTTGACTTGAGATCTTTAAGAACTTATAGCTATAAATTTCCCCCTTAGCACTGTTTCCTCATCCCATATGTTTTGATATATTGTTTTCATTTTCCTTCATCTCCAAGTATTTTCTAATTTCCCTTACAATTTCTCTTTGATAACGTTCATTGTTTAAGAGGGTATTGTTTAAATTCCAAAGTTTTGTAACTTTTTCTGGTTTTATTTATATTGATTTCTAACTTCATCCTTGCTATGGTTTGAATATGTCCCCCTAAAATTCATATGTTGAAAACTTAATCTCCAATGCAACAGTGTTAGGAGATGGAGCCAAATAAGGGGTGAGTGGGTCATACAGGCAGAGTCCTCCCATAAATCCTGCCATAAGGACTAAAACTACTACTGTCATTATTGAAGTAGCAGGGTAGTTATAAACAAGTTCAGCCCCTGATGTCTGTCTCTTTCTCTGTTTCTTGCCATCTAATGCCTTCTGCCATAGGATGTCCCTTGCCAAATGTTGTCACCATGCTTCCGGATTTCTCATCCTCCAAAACTGTGAGGAAAAAACATTTTTATATAAATTATCCAGTGTGTGGCATTTTGTTATAACAGCAAAAAATGAACTAAGACAATCTTCTTAGGATCAGAGAAGATACTTTCTATAACTATCTTTTCAATCTAATGAGACTTAATTTATGAAGTAACATATAGTCTATTTTGGAAAATGTACCATGTACACTTGAGAAGAATGTGTACGCTGTTGTTGCACAGAGTTAGGTCTAATTGTTTTTTTTTTTTTAATGTCTTGCATTTTCTTATCTATCTTTGTTTTTTTTTCTAGCCATTATTGAGAGTGATTTATTCTTCTTCAACTATTACTGTGGAACTGTGTATCGTTCCCTTCAATTATGTAAGTTATTTCTTCATATAATTTAGTGATCTGTTACTAGGTTCATAAATGTTTATACTTGTTATAACTTCTTACTGTATTAAACCTTTTATTAATATAGAATGTCCTTCTTTGCCTGTTGTAAACTTTTTGATTAAAGTCTATTTTGTCCGTTCTCAGTATAGCTACCCTGCTCTTGTTTGGTTATTTGCCTGAGAAATCTTTTTCTGTCCCTCTACCTTCAATCTATTTGCATCTTTGGATCTAAAATGAGTCTCTTGTACACACATAGATCTTTTTTAAAAAAATCTATTTTGCCAGTCTTTTGATTAGCTCATTTAATCAATTTATAAGTAATTTCTGAAAAGAAGGAAGCTACTTGTGTCATTTTACTATTTTTGAATTCTTTTTTTTTTCTTTTTTTGAGACAGAGTCTTGCTTTGTCACCCAGGATGGAGTGCCATGGCACAATCTTGGATCACTGCAGCCTCCGCCTCCTGGGTTCAAGTGATTCTCCTCCCTCAGCCTCATGAGCATCTGGGACTATAGGCATGTGCCACCACACCTAGCTATTTTTTGTATTTTTAGTAGAGACAGGGTTTCACCATGTTGGCCAGGATGGTTTCGATCTCCTGACTTCATGATCCACCCACCTCGGCCTCCCAAAGCGCAGGGATTGCAGGTGTGAGCCACTGCGCCCAGCCACTATTTGAATTCGTTATAGCTTATAGATGTTTGCCCTACATTTCCTACATTACTATCTTTTATATTTAGTTGTCTATTTTATTTTCTTTAGTGATTTGCTTAAATTTCTTTCTCATTTCCTTGTATATAGCTATTTTCTTGGTGGTTACCATAGAGATTATATTTTAGATCCTGCATATATAACATTCTAATTTAAATTTATACCACCATAACTGCAATAATATATAAAAACTCGGCTCCTTCAAAAGCTCCATTCCCCCACCCTCTCAATTTTTGATGTCACAAAATTATATCTTTATGTATTATTCAAAAATATAAACGTGTAAGTATTTTAAATTCATTAGTCTCTTAAATTATGTACAAAACAAAATTGGAGTTACAAAGCATAATATGAACTTTTATACAAATTTAAATATATATATATAAATCTCTTAAAGCATGTAGAACACGAAAAGTGCAGTTAAAAAGTATTGTTACAATAATATAAGCTTTTATAATTTTCTATGTATTTTCCTTTATTAAGATCTTTATTTCTTTATACAACTTCAAGTTACTGTCTAGTGTCTTCTCATTTCACTCTGCAGGAGGATTTCTTGCAAGTCAGGTCCAATGGTAACAAGCTCTCCCAACTGTTGTTTTCCTGGGGATGTCTTAATTTCGCCCTCACTTTAAGGACAGTTTGGCTGGATATAAGATTCTTGTTTGATAATGTTTTCTGTTTTTGTTTTTCTTTAGCACTTCGAATGTCAGCCCACTGCCTTCTGGCCTGCAACGTTTCTGGTGAGAAATATACTGATAATCTTACTGATTATTCCTTATAAGTAATATATTGATGATTTTCTGCTGCTTTTAAGATTCTGTCTTTGTCTCCAC